>NC_058141.1:19388030-19688030 GCF_011075055.1 Mangifera indica
GAAGAATTGTGCAAGCAGCTCAATGAGGCCTTTATTCATCAAATGTTAACAGGGAAACCTTTTGTGACAGTAAGGTAAACATTTTCTTTTGCTTGTCATGAATCTGGCATGTGTATTGACTCATGTACCATTGCTCAATAAATTTGAAGTTTGCAGGTTCAAATTTACTTGTTGGGTCATAATATTTTAATTATTGTTCTTGAGTGATATAATGTGAAACTAATGATTTCCAGGTATTCTCTTTCTGTCAATGGCCATCTTCTGGACCAACTTGGAGATGGAGTTACTAAGTCTGGTGGATACTACTCGCGGTTGTTACAAGAATACGATGCAGTTATACTGTCTGCCTCATTGACTGAGAAGTCCTCAATACCTGAATCGCATGAACCTGGTGCTAATCAACCCCTTAAGATTATAACGGCTACTAATTCTAGTTCTCAAATTCAATTGCCTCTTCTCACTGAAGAAACTGCTTCTAGAGTAATAGTATTTACCAGCAAAGAGGCAATTTTGGAAAATGAAACTGCTAAAAGAGGAATTGAAACAGTGGTTTTGAATCAAGTAACTTTAAACGCAATCCTAGAATACTGCAAGCGCAAGGGATTGAACAGTGTTTTACTGGATTTGAGAAGTGATTATGCCGACCTTGAAATGCTTCTCAGAGAGGGTATTGAACAAAATATTATGCAAAAGATCATGGTGGAAGTCTTGCCTGTATGGAATGAAGGGGATGATGGGAATGCGCTTGCCCTACTAAATGGTTTAAAGAAAGGATTAGTAGTGAAGAAATTACAACCTAAGATATCAAGTCAGAGCATTGTTCTTGAGGGATACCTTCAGTATGGGTGATTAGAACCCATGGACACAGATTGCATCATCTCTGGCTTAATAGTAGAGTTGGTTTTGGTTATTGGTGAATGTCAAATCGGCAACCTCTCAAGGGAGTTCTTAAAGGAGCTAGTTGGAATGCAATGTTATCTCATTTTGGTTTGATTTGATGCATAGCTCTTTGTTGGCTTATCCTATATTTTTTCCAGAATTTCCTGTGAGAGCTTGAACGATCTTTGTCTGAGAGTAAATACTAAAAGGTTACATTTGAGCGCACTTTATATACAAATATGAAATTATGGAATGCAGTCAGATTTAAATTCAAACTTGGTCGATTTATGCTCATGGGCTGTTTCTGTAAATGCTTGGGAAAAGTTTAACTCCGTGACTGGAATTTCCTCATTGTTTTTAATCTGTAAACTATATGAACTTAGCTGATATATTGAAACCCTCAAGACCAATTACTCCCGAATTTAAAATACAGAAATAAGATGTTAGGGGTGTATGGAATTCAAAGTTTTTTGGGATTTATAGGTATTTTACTCAAGTCGAACCCACCATCCTTAAGCTGGATTTCAGCTCAAAGGCAGAAATCAAGCTGCTCGAGCTTCAACATTAGTTGAGCCGAGCTTGTCTTGGCTGACACCCCTACTTTCACGGTCACCATACAGTCTAGCACAACTCGTCCTGCATGTGAGATGCCAATCCAGAAGCAGAGTGTCAAAATCCCATTATTTTCTTTCATACGGATAGGCTTTATTAAAGTCATGAATTTAGTTTATATACAACAAAAATAGGTTTCCTGGCCACCTCACTTTATTATATGCACATTTACGTTCAGACATCAGCTGTAATAATACATCTGGATGCAGCAGGAGGGTAGCTCCAAGTTCCTGACAATATTAAAGTATTTAGGCAGCTTATTCTGTAGCCCATGTGCAGATGTTGCTTGAATTTCCTGTCTACTTCACAAGGTAGGCCGACCATTATGTGAATGCTCAAAAGAATGACTCTTTCGCTTTGCA
This sequence comes from Mangifera indica, assembly GCF_011075055.1. Classification (NCBI taxonomy): domain Eukaryota; kingdom Viridiplantae; phylum Streptophyta; class Magnoliopsida; order Sapindales; family Anacardiaceae; genus Mangifera; species Mangifera indica. Next base: position 19,389,884 of record NC_058141.1, read on the forward strand.
ATTATCTGTGCTTGAATAATTTTCTGAGTTCTAACTGCTTCCTCAATGTTGGTCTGAACAAGATTGCAAAGTTCATCCAAGGCTAACATTGGAAAAGGTTCCTCAATAAGCACCCCAACCTACAGAAATCAACCATCAGATTCGTTTTCATGTTTGATAGGCAATATATGCAATATATCTTCAGAAACAAATGGCTGATATCAAGTTATCACTGTTGGATATTTGCCACAACTTGCACTCCAGAAGCAAGGTGTTTGGGTTGCCACAAGAATAATTTATTTGACATCTCCATAACCATTAGCAAAAGTAGGACTTTCAAAACTATTTTAAGGAATAGAGAGAGTAGTGCCAAATCAAGACTGCCTCTTATACTTACTATTTGCCTTGAATAGCAATGAGGATGAAGGGCACACGAAGTCTATTTGGTTCTACATGGGAAAATCTCATGGATGCAAATATGCAAGCATAATAACTCATTCGACTAACAACTGTCACAGCCAGTCTCTTCTTGCTTCATTTTACCTTTGATCTTGAAGTGACCTTGTCAATTCAATATAATAGGAATCAAATGTAAGTCAATACAAACCAAAGATGTCTTATTTTGAAAAAATGAATGAGAGCCCATATGAGTAAATTGAAACTAATGGCCACAGAAACATCTAAATTTGAAGACAGAGAAAGAGATACGCACTTCTTCTATGCAGAACAAAGATGCAGCACTGATAAAAGTAGCTGGAACCACTATCCAATGGCAATCATCCCAAAGTATGATGGGAAGAGTGAGATGCCAGAGGAATAGAAACCTTGATGTCAAGCGTGTGTATGAGAGAGGGATAGGAATACCGATGAGCTGTTCACATATACCGATTCCTTCATGAAAACAAGACATCTTTGACTCCTGCACCATAATGAGGGTGATTAAGATGAAGATTTTGATAAAGGAACAATCAGTTCACAACCCTGATCTGCCATTGGACTTTATTTTTTTATTTTATGAACACATTCATTCAAGATTAGAGTTTCCCTAGTTGCTTTTTATTTCTAACTTGTCTGGATTTTAGGGTATATGTTACCTTTAACATTAAGTTACATGTTTTTAACAATCAAGAACCTGAAAAATTTTAAAGCAATCATCTTCAATTTATTCACACCCGCGTGTACAACAATTTTTCATGAAACTAGACCCCAAACTATAAACTAGATACAGATGACACCCCTAAACATCAATCATAATATGAAAATCTGAGAATTTAAGTAATGCAAGAAGAGAGATACCAACATAGTTCTCTTTGATCCATCTAAGTTTAGCAACCGCAGGCTTTGGGAAATGAATTCAATAATGCAGCGGGGCCGATGCTTTGAACTAAGTACTACTCCCAAATCATCTCCATCGAGCAAAGTTTTGAGATCTCTGCCAATATCTGAGCCATAAATCACATGACACTGCATATGCAAGAAAAAAAATAAATTGAGCAGGTAATACGCAGAAATGATCAAGAATTAATGCGTTAAATCACGACTAACAATGGTAGAAAAGAGAGGAAAAAAAAAAAAAAAACAAAACACACCTTAAGAGCAACTGGGAAAGCCATAATATAACGCAAAAGCTTATCCTTAATAGAGTCATCAGCAGAATCGTCAACCCCAGAAATGAGCATACAAGCAAAATCAATAGTTCCTGCAACGATCTTAGTCCAAGCCTTTCTGCCTTCCTCATACCTCGAATACGAAGCCTCAGTCCTAAACACCAAAAGCAGCGCCAAAGCGGGAGCCGTCAGTTGATACGGCAACGAAGAAGCTCTTAAAACGGGGAAGAACCCGGGCAACAAATGCATTTCCACAGCAGAATTGTAACTCGCAATAATCACAGCCACCAAAGTAAAAGCAATCACTGGTGGGATTAATGAAAGTATCACGCGAGAAGATAAGCTTGAAAGTAAGTGCCTAATGTGACGCAATGAGCTTCTGTGATAAACCCATTTTTCGTGGTTGTACAATGATCTCTTCCGTTGCATTCCACGCTCTTTAACGCGGTCAGCCCAGTCAGGGATGGCACGAAGAATTGAATTTACAGTTAGGTTTTTAAAGGGAGATTCTGATTCAGGTTGCGAGGAAGAGAGAGTTTTGAAGGTAAGAAGTTTAGTGGGTTTCGAGGGAAAGGTGAGAGTGCCATGTAATTTGAATAGGGGTTTGGGGGTAAAGCTGGAAGAAAGTGAAAGTTTGGTGGATTGGTTCATTGGGCTTGAAGAGCAGAAAACGAAGCAGAGAACAGTTAAGGTCTAAAGCAGAGTGTGTGGGAGTGGATGATGGGTCGTTGGCAATGGCTCAAGGCAACGGTTGTTTCATATTTTAACACGTTCAAATTAAATGAGAAGGATAAACTATTGAGTTTTTCTCTGTGTTACTGCACGAGGACGAAATATTTGTCACGGAGCTTTCCTTGCCGTCCATCTCTGCTGTTGTACTAAAATGAGCATTCACGTGGATGATCTGACTGTCCGACCTGTTTATATTGTACATACGCGATTGATTCTTAAAAAAAGATTAACGGTCCGGAAGCTCACAGTTCCATCATCCTTTGACATTGAATAATATCTTGTAAATATTCTTTTGAGTCCATAATTAAATATATATAATTATATATTTAAATATTATTTTTTTTCACATTATTTATATAACTAATTATATTCTTTTGTATAAGTATAACTAGATCTTGACTGAATATTTGTGAAACTCTTGATAAACATCCTCTTAATGACTTTTTCATGAAAATCATTTTGTAATTTTAAAAATAAATTTTCCAAAATCCAAACACACCTTTAAAACCTTGTGCACAATCTCATATGTTTGTTGTACAAGTGTATTCGAATTGAGTCAGTTGGGACTCAAATTTAGTTTTAGCTCAAACGATCCAAACTTAAATTAAAATTCTGACTCAACCTTAGGTTTGATTTGATTATCCCTTCAATAATATTATTCATCTCACTAGTGACACAATTCATCTTGCTAGCAATAGTATTCACTCTATCGATAACTTTTCAACGAAATTTTGCATTAGTTCGAACAAGTTCAAACTCCAAATAGACATTATGAATACAAACCAAACTCAAACCCATCTATGGTTTTTCGCAATCTAATGGCTATGATATTTATATCAATCCTCAAAGAATCCATTAAGACAAGAAACAACCACCTCATTATTTCAGCAACATGCATTCAAATCTGAACTTTTCCTTCAAAAATAAAAAGTTCATACTGAAGGATCAAAAGGAACTTGTCTGATATTACAACTTCCATATATCCACAGCAGCCGTAAAATGCTGAAAGTCAAGTGCAGTCATGTTCCTATGCAAACCTAACTTTTCTTATAAACTATGGATGCCCCTTGGCACCTTTAGAACTCAGCTCCGATGTCTGGTTTTCTTGGGATTCTTTTGTTGATCCAAAGACAAACTCTTTCACCGAGCTTTCTGCTGATAGTATTGCCCTTTTAATCTGCCATTGCAAATAAATACCACCATGCCATCAGAAGATCAAGCATATATTGATCTTCAACAGAGTGTGATAAATTGATAAATTTAGGATCAATATCTTAAAAAATGATATTCTGTACTAATGATGTTTGGGGTTGGGATTAGGGAGACGAGAGAATGACAAAGCTGAACAAAAATTAAGGCCCTAAGCTGAATCACTTCCCACTGTGCTAAACATAAATGAGCCTTCTACTCTGTGTCCTCTTAGGTCTCTGACTATTCCTTCTAGCTGTCATCTTTCTGGGAACATTATAATTGAAACTTATCATAGAATGCCAATAAAACACTGTCTGATTTGACATTCTGTTGGGCCACCAATCACGCAGGTATACAAAAGGAAACATAAGGAAGCCAATAGCAGATTAGCAGAAGATAGTGAGCCGGCTGCATTAGTTATGGCAAAGCAAAAAAGGGAAAAAGTGGAGATTTAAATAGAATTGAGAGAAAAGTGGAGACTCAAGTAAGGAAGAACTAAAAAGGAGGGGACTTAGGAGAGAAGCGAATAGGATAAGGAAAATATCAGGGAAATATTGAGAAGGCTTCGGCCAAGGAAGAAACTGACACCTCTTATTGCCAAATTAACATTTCTGAATAGCATTTAATACTGACTGATTTTGATTGAATAGATTAGCCTATTGTGGCTCTTACATTTACATTGGAGTCATTACTGGATTTCTACTTTTGTGTGTGGAAGTGTTTGTGTTGTTGTGATTAGTTTGTGCAAGAAAACACCAGAAGGACTGGAAGCCAAATTGATGGACGCAGGCTACTAACACACTCCCAACTGTTCAGAAGGAAATTAAGAAAAAAGAAACCCATAAGTTCAAAAGATGGTGAATTTATACTGCTACATACAACAGATCCCTCAGTCACCTCTCCTCTCCCCCCAAATTTCATCATGCCACTGAAGAAAAAAACTTTGTTTGAAAGCTCAATATGCCATATCAAGGTAACTAAAGTAGCACTGTATTCTCTAAAAAGGTTCAATGGGTAAGGACAATGCTCAAATCTTAGAATTCTACTAAAACAGCACCCCAAGCAAAAATTTGCTTCCTTACGCTTCAACAAAATAAAGAACACATCTAAAATAAACCATTAAAAAAGGATTTTAGCAGCAACTGAATCTCAGGAGCCAAAACAATCAAGCCTGTAACATTGATCTTACCAAACAAATTTATAACTCCAAGACCTATTGCAATTCTACAAGCAATCAAACCAAACGGTGTTGAGAACCTTATAAGTATCTCTCAGCCACCAACCCAAGGATCAAATAGTACATTTCAAGCTCGATCCTGCTTCTTTAAATTCATATCTCTAAGATTTAAATTTTAATACATCCAGCCCCCATAAGCTAACCCTAATCAAACTTTTGCCCATGAAACTATATTGACAAGAGAAAGCATGCAACAGGTCATCCACATGTTGAATCACAATTAATCACAATTTTCAGGCTTATAATGCAACACAATTGTTTGATTGAAAACTTACAGTGTGGAAGTGTGATTGTATACCTATAATCAAATGCATATAGACAACACTTCAAAAAAAACTCGTTTGGGTGGTGAGTTGGCAACAGAGGAAAGAAGCAAATGCATATAGAACCAAAAAAAAAAAAATCTTTGGATTGATGATAAAGATAAATCTTCACTGAGAAATGCATATAAAAACAGATATAATGTTGAAATAAACATACAGGGTCAAGGGCGTTGGGTTCAGGGCCATAATCAGCGGTTAATAGAAAATAAGAAGCAACAGCAGTGGCCACGATCGTTGTTCTTCTCATCAACTTGTCTGTTTTTGGGTTCATCATATCTACTTCTATTTTACTTCTTCACTAGCTTAATTTCAGGAGGGCAGAGACACGGCAATTCACAGTAAAAAGAGAAGTAGCAGGGTTTGGCAGAATTTGGGTGTATCAGTTGTGGAAAATATTTAAAACCACCCTCACTTTTAACACTATCGCCCTGTAACTTCCAGATTACATGTTGTTTCACATGTTGACTAGACTCTTTTTCTTACATTGTATAAATTATTACCTCAAAACCATTGAATTAATCAAAAGTGAGCTAAAGGCGTCTTAAGCTTCTGACTGAGACTCCGTTCTCCTAGCATCGACTCAGACACTGACAAGAGCTTCCATGGAAGAACCGAAACCACCATCAGAAGCAGCAACAGAGAACCCACCTGCCCAAGTTACAACTCCACCACCAGACACTCCACAAACTGTGCCTCCGCAAGCTCCTTCACCTCCTCCTCCTCCTCCTCCTCCTACAATCTCCAAGAAAAGACCACTTGACAACCGTGGGCAACTCCAACACTCCAACTACTACAAGATGCGTCTTGTTCTTAAAGATCTTCGTCCTCACATTATTGAGGTACACTCTTGTTACCCATTACCACAAATTTACGATTTTGTCTGAATTTGTTGTGGAATTCGAGATCTTTTCCTTTCATTCGGGGGTTTACGTTTGTAATGCAATTGGGTCCTGTTACTCACTTGGAATTTGCACTTGGTTTTCACATATTATTGATTTCATATCTGGGTTTGTTTGATTAGACGTACCAGTGTACTCTTAGCCAGTTTTTTAAGCAAAAGTGATTTGTTTTTAGGTAATTTTGCTTTGACAAGCCTTTGTCTTAGGATGAGCCTTTGTCCCCCAAATTTCTTGATAATTTTTGTTGTCTTTGCAATTTTATTTTCCTGTGTAGAAGCTATTATCTTTTAATAATCCAATTTGGCTTGTTGATTCCCTCGCGCTGCTCTGGTATGACCATTGTTGTTATGCTTATCATAATAATAGTATGCTCCAATTCTACATCATATACCTAATTCTCTGGAAAGTTTAGTCACTTCGGGGCTAATTATCTGTTCCTAGTACTGGCTTATAAGTGTTTCTTTTTATGGATGATAGACAGGAATTGGATTTTGCCATATGGGTGCCTTTCAGAGTGCTTCATTTCATTTTTATGGAAAAGGATATAATAATGGTCTTGATATTCAACAGCTTTGATGACATTTCATTAGCCTTTGATACGATGTTGGACTTCATGCTAATACTTGGTTTTTTGTAGTTGTTGCGGACACCTGACTTTCGGAATTGCAAAGTAACTCATGAAGTTCGTGAAAGTAAGCCTACCAGCTTACTTATCTAGTATAATTACTTAGTGTATTTGTTCTTAAATTTGAATGCCAACTTGTTTTTGTTAGTAAGCATCAGCTAATGTGAGTTTTTGTCCTCAACGGAATTTGTGCCATCACTTGATAACTTCTGCAAATTCACGGTGGAAATCACTTGGACATAACTGGCTTGTTTGCATCTTCTTGAATTTTTTTTATCTGGTTTGAACTACATTAAACTTTTCTGTGTCCACTTAGAGCAATCACTCAGATGAATTTACCTTCATGTTGAGGAGCCGTTGGATTTGTTTGAATGTGAAATGTCTTGTAAGTACTAAGTTTTCTTTGTATGCCAGTATTTGAACCTTCTGATTGTTACTGCTGATGTTCAAAAGTTTGTTATAATGGTTATAATTGCATGAGATCATCACCCTTTGTTATGTATAGCCTTATGTTTTGTTTAATGAATTGGCTTTTGACAATATAACTTGCAATTTGCAGAGATAAAGATTCTGGTGGAACTGTGCAAAGCAGAAACGGTGATTGCAGCAGAGGTTAGGGATGTAGCCGAACGTCAGCCACCCCAAGATGTTAAGGTGGCAGAGCAACCTCAACAAGACAAGTTAAGTGCAAAACCATCTGAAATAGAGTCCAAGAAGCTGCAAGGTGAAGATGGTGAGACACAAGGGTCATGTATTGTTGGAGGATCAGCGTTCGGCTGGAACTTTATCACTTTTGCTGGCACTCAACCTGTGTATTATGGAGTAACAAAGGAACTATTTCGAAAATTGAATTCAGAAGGCCAATGAATGCTCTTTCTCTCGGAGGAAATAATGTATGTGGATTACCCACATTTTTTATGTAGGGGATTGTTATTGTACTTCGCAACCTTGACTCATTATGTAAACGCAAAGATACCAAAATTTATTTGTTTCATTTCTCTTAGAAACCAAAGGCCTCAGTCTTCTTGTAGGTATGAGATACAGTTAGGGATTGGTAGTGGTACAAAGAAATTGCGATAGGAGAAGTCCATTAGGTTAGTGGTGGATTTAAGCTAAGTCCAAACAAAGGTCAGTTTGAATCTAGAAAATCTAGTTTAAACTTGCTCAAACTAGAGATGGGTTAATTGGAGAAGTTGTTGGAAAGTATTGGAGACAAAGAGAGGTAATCAGAGATGAAGAAAAAGCTAAACAAGAAGAATTTGTTGACGTCATAACAATTTTCTGGTAACTCATTTGAGCCATGCTGGCTTGGCTAAACTTAGAACTCTAGCTGGGATTATTCCAACTTGAGTTTAGTTTGGTGTGGATCTACCCTCGGATGAGGAGGTTTCTACCATGACTTGTAAGGACACGAAAGAGGCTGATATGTTTATGGAAAGCCAAATGCATACATGGCCAGCCCAGTTCCTAACCAATGAAAGAGACTTTACCGATGCAGAAGATCCAAGTACAATTTGACTCCTATGATGATAACATAAGAGCTCTATGATGTGAAATTAAACAGAAAGCTCTTCCGAATCTGTATTTAGCTAATCTAGAGTTTCAGCACAAACACCCTCAACAAATAGTAGGACAAGTGAAGAATATTTATGGCTAAAGACACGAATTTTCATTATCAAAACACACAAAGCATAGCATCTGTACACAAAATTACACCCTTGTCAACAATCTTAGCCTCCCATCTTTCTTCAAAAAAGAAAAAGGCTTCCATTTTCAATGGATTTAGATATGAAAAATTGGAACAGTACATATGCATAAATGATCAAACCTCACAAAAGAATGAAAGAACTGCTTACACGGCCGTGGGCAAAAAAATAGACTTCCTATATCTATCACAATATCTTTGTCCATCCATAATCACCACAAACCCATGAATAAAACAACTACTTTGATAAGTCTGAAGTATGTAATTCTTAGATTCCCTAGCCTGGTTGTGGATTTATCAACATCAACACTATGTATTCATCTTCATATTCATGAATCTGCACAATCTTTTTTTTTACTTTTGTGTAGTTATTGCATTCTTCTTTGCTTCAAGAGTTGTGCCCTCCTTCAATGCCACTTGAGCTTCATTCTCCATGCCAAGCGCAGCAAGGGCAGCAGCCTGAAGATAAGATGCAATATGCCATACAGGGGAAATGACCTGAGCTTTCATTGCGTCATTCAAAGCTTCCTGATGCATGTCACTCATGAGATAACACAAACTACGTCGTGCATAAACTGTTGGAGAAATCATGGTTCCCACATCAACAAACTGCCAGTTAAAAGAAGAGAAATCATTAGCAGGATCCTTATTAGTAAAAAAGGATAATCCATGCAATACTAAATAACCCATCCCCAACCTCTTGGAGATATCAAAAGCTTAAATTCAAGGACTTGGTTAAATACAATTTAAAAGAATTTGCTAGGACTTTTCTAGTGACATTTTTATGACTGCCAAACACATCAGATAGATCTTATAGTTCTGTAAGTGAATAAAAGGAATAATATCTATCAAATGAGATTTTACAAAACAGATTGCGATTGTAATGGGTGGTGATTTGGCAAGACATGCAAGCTTGAATGGCTAACACTAACAGGATGCATCCATGAGTTACAGATGCTGATTTTGTAACATATTCCAAATATGTCATGATAAAATTTTCACCTGTGTGTAAGACTCAATTGCATCTCTAAATTCTCTCTGCCTGAAGGCTACATCACCCTTTTTCTTTGAATTTAATGTTTCTTGCATTTGGTCTGTCCACATTTGGAAGGAGAGCTGCAACATAACATAACAAAATAAATTTTTCCAGTTAAAGATAAGGTTTGCATATTAGACCAAATTCACAAGAGCTCCAATGAACAGAACATTCAAGGGTAAAATAACTTGAACTGCTGGTAGATCCCATAAGAAATGCATGTAGAAGCAGACCTTAGACACTGTTAAACAAATACTTGAAAAAGATTCAGCCATTCATTTCAGTTGAAAACATATATCGAACCTCATTTGTCACTCCTTCATCATCTTTGTAGCCAAGGTTCTCTAAGATCTCATGGATGGCAGTTAAGTCTCTTCTTGAACAAGCTTCACCAAGTGGGGACAGAGGAGAGAATGAAGCACTATGTGGAATTCCCATCAAGACATGAGATGGAACCTGCACAAGAAAGAAAAATGCAATAATTTAATCACACTTGGTATTTATCATATTTAAAGTTACATAGAATGAAATGCCTTGCTTCTTGAGAAACAGAAACCAATTTACCTCAGTTTCCTTCTGAAGAGGACTCAAAGCAGCCACTAAGGATTTTGGGTTTGGGCGTTCTCGAGGTTCATATTGCAAACATCTAGAAGCCAAGCGTACTAACTCAGTCCCATCATCATCAGTAAATTGTCCTTCCAAGCAGGAATCTGTCAGCATCTGAAGATTTCTGTCTCGTATCAGGTCAAGGGCCTGGTTCATATTGCTTAAGCATTAGATGACACAAGTTTAAAGAAAAAGTATTTTTATATACTAGTTGTAATAAGTAAATTAGCCACATTTATCTTTCCTAAAACTAAAAACTTACATGGCTTGGGGGAATATGCTTCCCACTAAGAAGGTCAAGTAAAAGAGTCCCAAAGCTATATATTACACTTTCAGGAGTAACTCTTCCTGTAGAACAAAAAAAGGCACAATAACAACGTTATTAAGCACCGTAGATGGAAATATTTATAAAAGGTCAATCCCAAAAAATGTTTTGCATCTACAAAAACATGATCACAAAGAATTATAAATACTAAAAACTAATGGTTCCATCACGTAGTAAAGCGTAGAGAATTAGGTTCAATCAAACTTTTGACAGATAATAACAACATAATGGTAGGATAACCACAGTAAAAATTGCATTGCTCAACCGATAGAAAAGAACACCATAAAGAGTGTACTTGGCTGATCATAAAGAAAAGTACCCATGTCATAATATAATCAGACACCAGTTTTAAATGTTATATCATGCTTAAAATATGCCAAATGCCATGGACCCCCTAATTTCTAGTAAAGCCTTTTAGAACTAAAACCCCGAATTCCCAAAGAAGGTCACACAAAGAATTCACTACCAAATCCTTACCTAGAAAAGATGTATTGTTTTCACGGAGAAGTACATACCAGTTCTTAGATACTCGGGAGGTGTAAAAGCAAGATTTGTGCTATAACTTTTTCCATCCCGACTATTCTTCATCAAGCCAAAAGTTGAAAGTCTTGGATTACCATCCTGTAAGAGTTTTAGTGCATAACTAGACAAACTGATACAATCTAACAGGAAAAAGGGTTCTGCAAGAAGCGAGTAATAATTTCAGTTACCTCATCAAATAAAATTCTGTAGGCATTGAGGTCATGATAAAGGGCTCGTCCTTTAGTTGTGCAGTATTCTAGAGCCTGAGCAAGATGTAGAACAACCCTTAAACGCATTGCCCATTTCATAGGATTTGTTTCCCCTGATTCAATTTTAACAATATTCCACATACATTAAGTTCAAATATAAAACTATGAGAGTTAAAAAAAAAAATTTCATCTTATGCCAAATGCTGGACTAAGTTAATCATCTATTGAAATAAGGAAGATACACTAGGAAAAGCCTTACAATGGAAAAGGTGCTTGGCAAGTGTTTCATTGGGCATATATTCTGCCACAAGTAATCTCTCATCACCTTCACAACAGCATCCAAGTAAATTGGCCAATCTATTATTTCGTAGTTTACCAACAGATCTTGCTTCCTCCTGCAGTACCAAAAAATATATAGTATGAGATAACGTCATGGGTCAGAGGCAATTTACATCTCCAAGGTCATTAATAAATGAAACAGAAATACTGGTCCACCGATATCTTTAACTCAAAGAAAGAAAAGATGTTGACACTGACCCTAAGATGACAAGTCATGTATCATACAATCCTAATTTGGCTAAAAGAAGGAAAAAAACAATAATTTCAATGCTACCTTCAGAGGAATGGACATTAAGGGGCTCACATGAATCAAAAGAAAAGAGCAAAAGTATTGGAGCCCAAAAATGGTAAAAAAAAAAAAAAAAAGGAATTAATGGAAAGAAAAGAAAGATTTAAACAATATATCATAGATAGCTTTATATAAAGGCAGAGATTATTGAAGAAAAATCAGCCAAAAGCTTTAGCTTTGTGAATATTAAAGTGTAAAAAATACAATTCATGTTGGTGACTGGCTACCAAGAATTGCAGTGAATCAGGCCAAGCCATCCTGTTAAAACGCTTAACAGCAATCCTCCTCTGATTCTCCAGCTTCCCTTTATAAACAACATTAGGAGCCTTCTCCCCATGCTCAGAAACAATATTCTCAACAGCAAAACCAGATGTCGCATTTTTAAGTTGCTCCAAGGTGAATTCACGGAATGAAGGCAAGCAATCAGCCTCACTCTTCTCATGATTCTCTGCAGCAGCAAGACATTATTACAATTAAAAACCATCAAACCCATATTTCATGGAGAGGACAATAACCGATACCAGAAATTACTTTTACCCACCAACATCAGGAGCTTCAAGAACTGATGCTTTGAATTGTGAGTTCCAGCAACACAGTGTGAGTTTAGAACACTGAACCCCCATCTCAATATCACAAATCAAAGCATAAAACGATAGAAACCTTTTCAATGAGTTGCCCCTCAAAACAAAATCCGCATCAATTGCACACCCAATTCATTCATGCAAAGTAATTTAATTTGCTGGTAGAATGAGAAGCTGCAGCCAAATTGAAATCTCATTAGTACTGATAAGAATCCGCAGTCATCCACTAAATTTCCTCCACCATAGAATCTGGGCTCAAATATAGACATCTTGCTGAGTTAAAAACAAAATGAAAATAATCTAATTTCTACCGCAAATTTGAATCAGATAAAGCGCAATAACCAGCAAGGCTTATTGAACTGTTGATTATCAAAGAAAATAGCTTTTAAAATATATATTTAAAAAAAACTAAAATTAGTATTTTGGGTAAATTTTCGGGAGATGAGTTGCTTGTCTTTTGCAATGAAGTACTAAATAAAATCAGAAATCTACCTACCTAATCTTTATTGCAAAATAGAAAAAACCTCAATCACTTTGCTTTAACTAAACTAAACTACTACAAGCACTAAAACCTACCTGAAAAAGTGCAGCTCCTTTTAAAGTCACCCAGTCTTGACTTGAGTGACGTTGAAAACACAATTAAATCAGAACCCAGATAGCAAATTCAAAAATCCCACTTCACTTCCAATGCCACACCATTTTAGGCTTCAACCCACTTCACAAACCAAACCAAAAGGAAAAAGAAATCACAAGCGTAGGAGCTTTGAATGAATTCAAGACTTACAAGATCCACATTGAGATTGTTGAAACAAGAGAATAAATGAGATCAGATCAGACCACTTGTATATATCTAATAGTTAGTTTGTTAATGACAAAAGAATAAGGCAATAATTACCGCATGTCATGAATTTTTATTCTAGGCCATAGAATCTGTTGAATATTTTATAGAATTTGATAAGGTTAGAAATTTGGTTTAGCTGTGCTGTTGGTGAGCTGGTAATATTTGAAGGAGGGAGATATTCAAAGAATTGAATTGAACTGTAGTGAGGGCCCAGCCTCATAAAGCTGACGCTTTTTTCATCATTCTCTTTGCTCCCCGGCGTCATCATTTCCGTTAGTACCTTATTTCTTCTTTGAGCGGCGCCGTTTTGATTCCCCTCGTTGCCTCCTCTCTTGTATTTGCCTTTCAGGTGCATTTGTGGGACCCGTTATTAGGCTACACTAGTTATTTCGGTCAAATGTCAAAACGCGTGTCTGAATAGCCCTTATAGTTTCTCTTTTCAAAATTTAATTTTAATAATTATCATCATAATTTTCATAATCTTATTTAATTATAGACATTATTCTATTTAAATTATTTAATAAATAAACAAGTATTAATAAGAAATATTTATAATAATCCAAAACACCCCCATCGTTAATAAATATTATATATAAATAATGATAATTTTTTTAATATATAGTATATTTAATTGTATCGTAACAAAACAAATAAATAAATAAATATCAATAATTAATTTGAATTCAAAGTAATTAATTTAAAATTGGATTTAAGATGTCAACAAAATAAGAAGGTTTGAATTGAGTAAAATATTATATCAAATTCAAACAATTCAAATCAAATTCCCTCTTACATAGAAACCCACACTAATCTTTCAGGGATTGTGAAAAATATCTATTTTAAATTTTTAGGACAGTATCGTGCGAACATTAAGGTCCGTGGGTGTATTATAAATATGTAAAAGTTAGTGGACAAAAGTGGGAAAAAGAAAATATAGAAACTTATTCGATTAAATTCAGCTAGGGTTAGGGTTTGGCTTTCGAACGCATCAAGCAAGAAGAAAACAGTATTGAATCAGGGCCCGTTAGAAGAACAATTAAGATGTCGAAGAAAAACGATTTAGCTCGCAGAAAAAGACAGCATGAATTCGAACTACAAAGTATGCATACATTCACTTTTTTCTCAGTATATATTATTAGATTGTTAAACATGTATTTATTGTTTTGTGATTTTGGCGAACTAGGAGAGAAGCAAGAGAAGGAAAAGAAAGCAAATAAGCTTCAAGCTAAGAAAAATAAAATGAAGGTTAGTGTCTTCCTTTCTGGGAGTATATAAATTGTGCTGTTTGATTTCCTAGAAAATTTGCAGCTATATACTTTGAGCTTTTTTTCCCCCCTCTTTTTGTTCTTCATGTAAAGTTAAAACTTTTAGCTCATTGATTACATGGGATAAATTCTTTATGAAGAAATGATTTGCTATTTACAGCGTTTCGCGATGTTTTACAGTTAAGATATTAAAAAATAAATTATTTTCTTTTGTTTGTTTATTTATTTTTGGATTGAATGTGATTAGGTTGATGGGAAAGACAAGAAAAAGAAGGGTGCAAGTGGATTTCAAGTAGGGAAGAGAAAGGTGAAGACCAAGTTGACTGCAGTAGCGAAAGCTAAAGCTGCCCAAGCAATGGAGCTCGACAAATGAGGTTCTGAGTGAGTCTCTGTGGTGCAAGTTGATACTTTGGCAAACTTGAAGAAATAGTTTTGAGCTAGATAGGCATCCTTTCTTGGACTTTAGTACTTGTTAATTGGATGGGAAAGTTCATATTTACCTTGGGATTTACTTTGATTTGCTCTGTTCCATTTTCTGATGAGAATAATGTTTGTGTTAGGTGGACCTTTTTTCATTATTTATTATTATTATTATTATTATTGTGACAATGTAATGTGTTTTGTACATTTTATCTTGTTCACGATGTCAATTGTCTTATCTCATGTCTGAGTTTGTTATACTCTGTTTCCTTTCTTGGCTCAGATATTTGTTTTCTATTAATCTCCATACGAAGACAATTTTACATCTAATCTGGAAAATTCTGGAATTGGTGACAACTTAATGATGTTATATCATATTCTATGTTGACTTTTATTTCAGTATGAAGATTATTTTGCATAAAGACTGGAAGAAATTTTGAATTTTATGACTATGTAGTCATGTTACGCTTATATTGTAGCTGATCAAGTGTGACTGTTTGACTAGGCTGTTGACTGTGAACAAACTCAAGAAATAGCAATGGCTTCTATGAAACGTGTTGGTTATCAGGGGTTATAGTTCTGTTAGTTGTCTTTTATGAACTGATGGTCTGCAATATATTGTGACTCTAGTTCAACTCCACATAAAAAATTTTTAATTTTGATAGTAAGATGGTCAAGATTGTGTTTTGGCTTTTAATTTCCGGTGCAGGTTTGGATTGGATGAGAGCAGCAAAGCCCAGATTCATAGGAGGATGGTAGAACCTGCATAATCTATATTTATTTGTCTTTATTTAAAAGGGAATATTATATTATGATTCCTTCCAAACATTACATTCTTGTAAGGTGTATGATTAGCTTTGTTAAGTATCTTGAGAAGTTAATGAAGGATGTTTTGGAAGTGAAATAAATCGCAAAAGGAATTGTATAGCATTCTTCAATGCAGGATTTCATCAGAATTTTTAGTTGAGGATGAGTTGTGCACTCCACTAATGCCTAATAAGTGGGGGGTTGGCGAGGATTGGAAGAACTGCTTATGGGATTGTATTATATTACTTTTAGTTAATCAAGTTAATCCTAGTAGACAATGGGGAAGTGAATCTCCTTTTGCTCTTAGAGTTTATTCAAGGAGCTGGCAGAAATGTGTTTATGATTGAATTATGGTTAAATGATCAGACAATTCTTCGTAAGTGATCAGGTGCAGGCTGGCTTGGAGAGTAGTTGTTTTATGTAATTGGTGGGTTGGCTCTAATTCATTCTTATTAGTTGTCTATGGCAATGGTGAAAGTGGTCAAACTATCAAGAAACTGGATTGTAGAAACTGGTCATGGTAATATAACCCAAAGAAGAAGTAATTGGTCTATGATAACCACTGATTCATATTCTATACATCCGATTGTGGAACAGGGTAGAAAGTTGAACCGCCAAGTGGTGTGTCCGTAATTGTTTCTACACCTCCTGGAAGGTTTCCATTCAATTGATGGGTTGAACTAGGATCATGCATGTTATGGTGATTTAAGAGGATATGATTTCTTGACTCTGAAAGAGCGGATAATGTGGTCATATGCATAGCAAGAACATGCCAACTCATTTATGGGGAGAAGTTATTCCAAACGTTTGTGGTGAAGTGTAAATCCTGGTTTTAAAACCCGCATAGAATTAATGGTTTAATTGTGATTCCCTAAACATTGTGCAAGACTTTGACAATGAGTCGTCAGAAATGAGAATGTGTGGAGGCGTTTAAAAATGATGAGACTGGTGCAGGTCAGAATTGTTGAAAATCAGAATGGCACGGTCGTTGAAAATGAGAGATCGACCTAAAACGAATTGTCAAAGAGGAGATCAAGACTAGATAGAGTTAGAAATGAAAAGATTGGTGCCAGCAGGAGCTAGCAATGAGAAAATGCATGTTGGAAGGAGCATTGAGGGGAGATTCACTGTGGAGAGAAAAATTAAAATAACTATAGGCGTGCCGCTAGGTTTATTTTTACTTTTCTCCCTGCATAAAAACCGTACTGCTATGGTTAGAGTCCGTGGCTTGTCTGCTTGAGTGCGGTGAACTTCCTCAATTTAATGATGTCATCTGTAACCCGAGTCCGTGACATGGTCACGTGGATCTCTTAACCATTACTGAAAATGTGCAGGGGTCCGCAGTGAGAGAATAATGTGAAGGCCAGCAATGGCATCCACTTATCTTTCTGCGGAGATCACCTGTGTATTTTAGCTGCTGTAACTTTTGATCCTGTTGGGTTTCGGGTATTTGCTATCAACTTTGTATCTGGCACAGCAGGAACTTCCATTCAACTCCATTAATGGCCTGGTAAATGACCAGGTTTCAACGTATATTTGATGACATGAGACATTAAAGGCTTGAGTTTCCTATTAACATTGACCACAGTAAAGATTTTATTCATTTTTTACCCACAGTTCATCACTTTTTGCTTCGGTAATTTGTAATTCAAAATTCCTTTTTTGCAGTAGAAGAGGTAATGGTCTGACAGAAGAAAATGATATGAATTCAAGCATGACCCATTTGAAAGGAAAGGAAAGGAAAGGAAAGTTTGATGCCTCAGCTTTACAAGAATCTGGGTTTGCATTGCAGCTAGTTCTAGTTTTTAAAATAGGGGAAAAAATTATTATTCCCATAAATGTGTCCCATTTTGATGATTGAACAAGTAGAATATCTCAGTCAAATATACAGACTAGTGGGTTTTTTTTTTTTATGGCTGAGAATAGAGTTTTACCTTATATTATTCTTCCATTTATAGGTTGCCGGTGGTTCTACCAACCAACATAATCTTTGCTTTCAACTCTTACGTCCTTGTCTTTTCTTTTGGACTATTTGATTCAAGAAGCTGGTGTTTGATAATTATAAGTTAAGGTTGATGAATGAATTCTACTGTAATTTTTGTTTACAGAGTTTACAAAATTAATAAAAAAATGAAAAAGACGCAATTGTGCTTTCGTTGTAAAGTGGAATTGGAAAACGCGGTCGTGCGTCTTAATGTAATGTCAACGTCACTTGGTAATTGAAATTGATCCAAGTCCGTGCCCTCCTCCTTTTTCTTCACCATCTATCTTAGGCCAATCTCACCCACCGTTAAGTGTACTTTCAAACTCATATTTTTTAATTTTTAAAAATTTAATCACTTATTTATGAATAAAATTTTATGAAACGATTTTTTTAATATTAAAGGTAAAATTATTATTTAACAAAAAAATAAAAAAAATTAAAATTTTATTATATATTTTTTTTTAATTTGAAAATTTAACTATTTTTTTTTTTATTAAAAGTTTGAAAAGTAACAATTTCACTCTTAGAGTTTGAAATTATCATCGGAGATAATAAAGTTGGTCATCTCTAAGCAAAGAAAAATCCAACTGTACTCTATTATCCTTAAATTTAATTTGATAAACTCAAATTAAATTTAAAATAAATGTTTTTTATTTAAACTAAATTCGATTAAATAGACTTTTGAATAAGGGTATTCAAAATTATTCGATAATTGAATTGAACTAATTTTTAAACTGAAAATCAAACTAAAAATAAGTTATTTGAAAAATCAGTTTGAACATTGGTTAAAAAATATAGAAAAATCTATTTTTTACTTCAATTATCGATTTATCTAATTTTCAAAATTAGTTAACCGAATCGAACTGATTTTTAAAAAATTGAATAAAATTTTAAATAAATTTTAAAAAAATTTGAAAAAATAACAAAATATGATAATTTTTTAAAACTTGGTTTAAAAATAGGTTAATCAAAAATTTAATTTGATTAATTGATATTTTTTATTCAATTTAAATTAATTAAGTTTTAATTTATAATTTTTTTAAAAATAAAAAATTTAATTTAATTCAAAAAATTAACTAACTAATTTAATTAACCGGTTTTAAACGCTCTTGCTCTTGAGCTTAAAACTTGATTACTAAACACCCCTCTAACTGTGAGTTGATTTCGAGTTAGATATTGTAACTTCAACCCCAGCTTAAATCAACCTCACACTCGGCTATGCCATAAGATGGAATACGCCCTGGCCACAGACTGACATTGTCTGATGAGAACGGAGTCCAATGTAAACGTCCTTTTTCGGACTTACATGATGATTCTACTTCTGGCCTGGCCTAAACAAGAGGAGAGTATAATATTAATATTATTATATATAATTTATTAAAAAAATAATCTTTCAGAAACCTATGACTTTTCTTTCTGTGCCTTGCCAATATAATAAATAAATAATAACAAGGTCAACCTTTGTTAAATATATATTAATTATTCTTAATCCTGTCAATTAAAAATCTAATTAGAGAGAATAGATATGAATCACTTATTTCAGATATATATATTTTAGATATTTCTGTGGATTTGATGGGCCCACCAAGCAACACTCAAACTCGAAACTCACATGCATCTCATTTCACGGCATTCACTCGCGCGTTATCTTCAATCCACCTACACACATTGACGCGTGAAGTGAATGCGTGTGGGATACAAATATAGTCAAAGGTACCATTTGATTTTTAAAAATAGCAAAATTAATAAATAATTAAAATAAAATAAAATAAAATCTGTGCTATCCAAAAGAATAAGCGTTTTTATTTTTCTGTTTTTGTTTTTGATTGTTTGCTTCTCATTTTCATTTCTCAATCTCTCTCACGCACTACACAGTTCAGGAAAGGAAAGGAAAAGGTTATCACTCCACTCAACTCAACTCAATCAACTGCACGAGATATAAGGATAAACAGCTTTATTGTTTTTAAAACCAAAGGAAGAGAGATAGAGAGATAGAGAGAATCAGAGAAAGCTAAAGCTCTGCAGCCCTAGAAATTTGCATTCCGATAAGGACTTTTGTGTAAAGCGCTTTTTGTAGTAAGTTATGATACTTGCCAGCCCTTCATTCAGATGACCTCCCTTCTCTCTATCTACACCTTTATTATCCCTTCAAAACTCTTTCGCCTTTTTTATCTCTCTTTCCCTTTTAACTTCTCTCTTCTTCTTCCTCCTCCGCTGGAAAACTTTGCTACCTCTAACCCATTTCACTAATGTGAGTAAATTTTCTGTCTTTACTTTCAAGTTTTCACTTTTTTTCTTATTTTTAATGGCTGTTGTGTTTGAACTGAGTTGGGTTTTGAGTTTTGTTGTGGCATTGAGTTAAACTTTGTAATTTGTTTTCTTGGTTTTTTTGATGATTTTTATGTGTATTCTCAAGGTCAAGGGGTTAGGGGTTTTGCCCAAGAAGATGCTTGGTGTTTAAGGGTTTATCATGGGTTGGTGAGAGTGTGGACCTGTTTCAGTCTTTTCTGGTTTTTATCTTCAATATGAAGCCTTTCTCTTTGTTTCTTCTGGTTTGGTAAGCTGTAAATTAGCCTGCATTTTGTCTTTTCTTTCAAGCCTTTGCTTTTCAAGTTTTGAATTCCTTTCCTTCTTTCTTTTGTCGGTCTTCAAGATTCTTGGTGTTGCTTAGATTTAGTTATTTCTGTTTATTTTATGTCTTCCTTCTTTGTTTTGGGTTATTTCAATTTTTTTCTTTTTCATTTCTGGATTTGAAAGATCGTCTTGTACAATACAACAGTGACTATCTGCTTGATGGTTAAACAATGTATCTGCATTAAGCTTTCCTGTTTGGAATTGAAGTACATTGAGTGTTTTATTATGTGTGCTCTGATCAAGTTACACGGATTTGACTTCCTTTGTAATTTCTGGTAAAGCTTACATATGGCTCTTGGTTCTTTTAATGTTGGTCCTAAAATCTTATCTTTTTTTAGTAAGCACGGTTTGTTAGTTGCGAATTGAGGTCCTTAGCTCTTGACAAGTAGGAGGTTCCATAATTTTGCAATTAATTGTGTGTAAGTTGATCCAGAGATACGTTTAAGTTTAGGTTTGTCAAAATAAATGCATGGATCGAAGGGATGCTATGGCTTTACCTGGGTCAGCCTCTTACTATGTGCAACAAAGAGGGATGACTAGTTCTTCTGGGGCGGGAACAACGCATAATCTACATGGATCACCCGGCATTCATACATTATCTACTCCAAATGTGCAGTTTCAGTCAAATATTGGAGGCACTACTCTTGGATCAACATTACCTGTAGAGTCTTCATCAGCAATTTCACCTCATGGTGTCAATGTTGCTGCCCCTTCTGGCTTGCCACAAATCGAGCCTGCTAAGAGGAAGAGAGGAAGGCCCCGGAAATATGGGCCCGATGGCACTGTGTCATTGGCATTATCTCCTTCTGTGTCCACTAATCCTGGTACCTTAAGACCAACCCAAAAGCGGGGTAGAGGGCGACCTCCTGGAACTGGAAGAAAACAACAATTAGCTTCACTTGGTAAGGATTCTTGGCAGTGTGAATGAATAACTTTGTAGCTGATTGTCATGAAATTAATCATAGCTTGGTAAAAGTTCTGTTGCACTCATTAATGTTTTACAATGCGGAAAATTATTTCCAGTTAACCTGTTAGCTCATCAATCTAAGGTGAGACAGAATCTTGTTGAAACCTGGATATACTTGAATTGCTAATAGTTAAATGTTAATCTACATGTCAATGTGATCTTGATGCACTATCTAATCATTAAATTATCAGTCTAGAATGTGATATTTGCCTCAGATTTGATCTTTATTCCTTTTATTAAAAATTCATTGGGAAATATTGTAACTTGGTGAAAAGCATCAAAGGTGCTTTTGAATGAAAAATGATAGACGAAGGATGAATTAAAGAGATTTGAGTCACTGCTTGTATCAATTTCATCAGGCATCATTATGACTAGGTACTGCTAAAACATGGTGAAATTTAGATTAATAGACAATAATGATTCTTCCCACCAAAAATTTAAAATTCAATAATGTTTGGATATGATCACATAAATCTTAGTTTTGTAAAAAGACATAGTTGGACAAAAAGGTGTATGAGTTCACATTTGCTGAAATGGTGAGGGTAGGCGAAATGGTATCATGGTACTCAGATTTTCCTCTCATTTTTACCATAAGGGACTTTATTTTGAATTTGAAGAGTTTATATCCTAGGTTAATTATTTGCTGTCCACAACTCCAGAGAGAAATCTTGGAGAAGCTAACTTACTTTCAGCATCTCACAGGTGTTGAAGAATGCTGCTTAAAACCACTGGAAACAAAACCATATGTAGATTGCTATGTAATATATGCCCATGTGCCATGGATGAATTTTGAATCTCTGTTCCATTGGCTGATTAGTTTACTATCAAACTTCTGCAAATTTATTATTTGGATTTCTTGTCTAATTAAATAAGTATTATAAACAGCTCTACCTATGAGAGTGATTTTGCCTTGTTGAATAATGTTGAATTTGTTATTCATCTATACATGTACATTTGGATTTCATTCTATTTTTCCTGCATCATTACATTTTTATGTGGATGATGTTGCAGATTTTAAATTGTTTTGCTAGGTGAATGGCTGTCTGGCTCAGCTGGGATGGGCTTCACTCCACATATCATCACTGTTGCAGTAGGAGAAGTATGCCACCTTTTCCCCTATCAATTTTTATGTGTTTCCAACCTCAGATGAAGTTTACAAGGAATTACTGTTTTCTACCGGGAACAGAGAACCTCCTCAGTATATAATGATCAATAAGATACAATATAACTCACTTTTTACTTTTTGAGGCATGGTTTTTCAACCTGGTACTGCATCTTTTGGAAGGTTCAGTGATTTGTGGAATAAATTGTTGTCTTGAATTATTTGACTTTCTGTGTAGGACATTGCAATGAAAATAATGTCGTTTTCACAACAAGGGCCCAGAGCAATATGCGTTTTATCGGCTAATGGTGCTGTCTCTACTGCAACTCTCAGACAGCCATCAACGTCTGGTGGCACTGTAACATATGAGGTTGAGCATTTAATAACTCTTTCCGTTTGCTGTGAGATATCTACACATGATGTTTGATAATTGCAGGGAAAGATTGCCAATTTCAAATGGAGATTTTTTTCTTATTTTTCTTTTAAAATTGGTCTAATTTTGAGACTATTTTTAGTTGTCTAAAGGCTCAGTCATGCAAACTGTCATATGTGACTGTGCATGGGGCTTATGGCTTTGGCATTGATCAATTTTGTTCTGAGTCTTGTTTGATTAAAGGACAACCTTCCATTGATTATCACCTAATTTCACTGGGAAACCCCTCCAATACTCACTCCCCAAAGTATTATTTGGTTTCCGTAGGGGCGTTTTGAGATATTGTGTCTGTCAGGCTCCTACTTGGTCACTAGTAGTGGTGGCCCCCGCAACCGAAGTGGTGGTCTGAGTGTCTCTCTTGCTAGTTCTGATGGTCGTATCATTGGTGGAGGAGTTGGGGGAATGCTAATTGCAGCAAGCACTGTTCAGGTAACTTTTACTACCTTATCTACCATAACACATTGGCATATTTATTTAATTGTAACTTCTGAGTAGTTAATTTATATATTTTCTTCTGGTGGCTACAGCAGTGGATACTAGGAGATTTTGTTTATGTTTAAAGTAGATATGTATGCAAACATCAGAATAATCGTTATGCATTCTCTGCACTATGGTAGATGGCAATGTAACCTTCTATTATGAGCCAACTATTATAGCTCTGTGGCTGAATATAGATAGGTTTTTCTTTTTTTTTTTTCTTTTTTAAACATTTTATGTAACTTGAGATGATTTATGAACTGATTACAGGTAATAGTGGGGAGTTTCCTCTGGGGAGGTCCAAAGACTAAGAGTAAGAAGGGGGAAATTCCAGAAGGTGTGAGAGACCTAGAACATCAGACAATTGACAATCCAGTGACTCTAACTAGTGCT
Source organism: Mangifera indica (assembly GCF_011075055.1). Classification (NCBI taxonomy): domain Eukaryota; kingdom Viridiplantae; phylum Streptophyta; class Magnoliopsida; order Sapindales; family Anacardiaceae; genus Mangifera; species Mangifera indica. The sequence goes on from NC_058141.1 coordinate 19,413,412, forward strand.
CCTTCAAGTCATAATCTCACTCCAACTTCTTCAGTAGGTGTATGGCCTGGTTCAAGGCCAATGGATATGCACAATCCCCATGCTGACATCGATTTAATGCGCGGGTGACAAATCCTCTGTTAATTTCACAAGCAATGTGTATGTTCTGTTGTTTGAACTCCACTTAAATCTGATTTATGACTGTAGAATCCAGTTGATTTGGAACTTTGACAAATCTCAATCAATGTTATTTATCATAGATAATGTTTTGTACTCATATCTGTAGCTTAATGGTCATTCCCTTCAAAGTTTTAGTACTCATATATCAAATTGCCCAGCCAACAATGTACGCATTCTGTGCGTATGATTCATCTTCTCTTGGAGTTCATAAAGATAGTTAGGGGCAGCTAATTTCCTTTTTCAATCTGTTAACCAAAATCTTTTTTTTTTCTCTACTTTAAAACTTGTTTGTACAGAGCATAATTGCAGGCTCAGAAGATCCAATGCAGACAGAGCTCAAGTCTCATCCGAATATATGTCAGCATCATAATTTGGTCTTGCGTATATAATTGGCAACTTTTAAACTTTGGGCAAATTAAGAAGCCTCCTAGTTGATATTTAACACAGTAAACATGAAACCGGAATTTGAAACAATGGACAAAGAACGTTATTTTCCAGAAGCCAATTACAATAACAGGACAATGGAGGTGTCTCCATCAGATGAAAATGAAACCCGAAACAAGCCTACGGCTCTATTTACCATGTTTAATTTCTTTAAATGTTACTGTCATGGCTAAGAAGGATCTTGTGAATGACATAGTTTCTAATATTAAATGGTAATACGGTATTAATCAACGTAGCAGAACTGTAAAGACAACAAGCAGACATAAGCCAGAAGGAAATTCGCCATAGTTCCAAAATTAAGGCTGGTTTATGTTGAAATTAATAATCAAACATTCACAAATGTACAATTTTGCCTATCCGACTGTGGCTTTCCATCAATAATATTAATCCCATATGCAGCAAACTGGTATGATTGTTACGCTGTTTCAGAATGCAAAATTGTCGGGCTTAATTCTGGGTTGAAAGGTTGCTTCTTATGAATCTATATATAAACGTTTCATTCATTCAAGTTCTTCACACAGAACCAACGTGAACAAAAACAGAAATAGACAATGAAGAAGCAATTGTTTTCAAGTGCTGTTGTTGTTTGCTTTATTTTTCTTGTGATAAATTGTTTCCTTGTTGAGGCTCAGACTTGCAGGGCCAGTGGCAACACAAGAGGGAAAAAGCCTCCACCAGGAAAATGCAACCAGGAGAACGACTCCGACTGCTGTAAACAAGGTAAAATGTACCCTATTTACAAGTGTTCACCTCCAGTTTCAGGACACACAAAGGTAACCTTGACTCTAAACAGCTTTGAGAAAAATGGAGATGGCGGTGCACCATCAGAATGTGACAACAAGTACCATTCAGATGACGACCCAGTGGTGGCACTTTCAACAGGATGGTACAATGGAGGGAGCCGGTGCTTAAAGTATATCAACATCTATGGAAATGGGAACAGTGTTAAGGCCAAGGTTGTTGATGAATGTGACTCAACAATGGGATGTGATGCTGATCATGATTATCAGCCTCCATGCCCAAACAATATTGTTGATGCTTCCAAGGCTGTTTGGAAAGCGTTGGGAGTCCCTGAAGATGACTGGGGTGAATTGGATATCTACTGGTCTGATGCTTGATCAGTTTATGAATTTCCTTATCATCCGGGCTGTTGATTATGAAATTTAATATTTGTATGTTGTTGTGGGTTGCTTGAGTTTATGTATACATTATGATCTTATGAATATATAATTGCTTTTTCTTCTGTGGTTTACAAAATTAAAGGAAAAAAAAAATATAAACAGTGTTTCACATTCACAACAGAAAGCACTCAAGATTTTCCCAAAGTACGAATGGTAAAACAAAATTGTTGTAGACCAACACCTGTGAAGGAGACCCAATTCTTTAGGAGTGTTTCATATTGGAAAGAATTAAATATTATGTCCCAAATCACGGGTTAACTAATTCATTGTCAAAATATTATTTATTTTATACACATAATCTATTATAATTTTGTTTAATGTCGTGATATTTTAAGAGCGTATATATTATCTAATCAGTCTTTTGTTATCATCAAATAATGTACGATATTTATACATATCAAACTTTTTTTTATGCTTTGTGAATGTGAGATTTCTCAAAGGGATGTTATATTACATTTGCCCTTTAGTCTAATAACACGATTAACAAACAAGATTTTATTCATTTTAGACATACAATTTATAATAATTTTATTTTTAAATTTTACAACTCAAATCCCATATTAACAATTTAGAAGTTTGTAGGGTATTTAACTAGTTTTTTTTTATCATTCAAACAATTTAAAATCCCTAAGTATATATATCTAAAATCTTAAATCTCTCCCTGCTTTACCAACATGGGATTTTCACAGTGGTCATACAGTGATACTTATGCTGCCGCCATCATCTTAACTTGCATTTAAATAAGAAGAATTAACCAATGGCATCTAACACAAGGTATATGAATCAATCTTAGAATATAGGGAAGTAGCAAACACTTAGAAACTCTGATATGATTCTTGTAAAACTGACACCTATGCATTGTCATGGTACTGATACGTTAATATTAGAGAAAGAAATAACTGTTCATCATACCACCACCTTAAAATTGTCACACCAAATTACAGGTTGTAGCTTATTATCTCATCTATATAAGCTCCACAACCCATTCAGCCCCTTCAAAAAATCATAAATCAATACGGCATGAAGAAGCAAGTTTCCTCTACTCTTCTTCTTCTTCTTCTTCTTCATCTTCTTTTTCTTCTTATTGTTGCTTTGCATTGCATTGGCCAAAAAGATTCCTGTAATTAATAAATAACAATCTGATATTTCTGGTATTATGCTGCCGCCTCCAAGTTTCCTGGACATTCAATTATGAATTCGAAAATCCTGTCTAACATACATAGATACAAAACTAATGGAGAAGAGAATACAACACTTGGAAACTCTGATAATGAAATGGTTCCAATTATTCTCTCTCAGTTTCTTTCAACTTGTCTGCCACATTTGATAAGCTCTTAACTTTTCCATATGAGTTCCAAAACTTTCACTTGCATCTTTCATTAGACAGTGAAAGGAACTAAAACGTTATCTCTCTGCCTCCTGATTTCCTTGTTCCCTAACAATAGTGACAACTAAAAGCAGACGAGATATTGTGTTAATTCCAAAGCAGCTTGCCTCGGTTGAGAATAATTTTATTTAATCTAGCCCATCACATTCATATCATTGTTGTAAAATTGTCTTACTGTGATTTGTTACCTTCTGAAACAAATAAGAACACCAACTTTCCCTTGCAGCTCTATGATTAGAAATCAAAGATGATCAATTTAAAGTAAATTACAGTGACGAATGTAAAGCATTTAGTCACTGAAAAACATCCCTCCGGATTTCCTCAAGAGAATATGGCTTGCATAATCGGTTAAAAAGTTTTTGTCCTTAACTGTTACCATTGACATTCAATGAGAACTTGATAATAACGCCAGGCGTTTCCAACCATATTCGGCAACAATAAAATACAAAACTGATGAAGATTAATAAAATGACGTAAAATATTCACTTGGAAACTTTGATAAGATTACAGTTGTTCTTCTTGGAGATTCTTTTGACACGTCTCCACATTGTCTTTCTGCTACGATACTTCTAATGAAACCATGATATGCTTTTAAAAAAACCCACCTTAAAATTGTCACTGCGAATGACAGCTAGTATATCTTCATCTCTATATATATTCTACCTCCAATTCCACCATTCTTCACCCAAATTCAATATAAGAGGAATTACAAGATGAAGAAGCAAGTTTCCTCTTGTGCAATTCTCCTTGTTTGCCTTGCAATTGGTGCAGCATTCAGTGTTGAAGCTGGGACTTGCAAGCCCAGCGGCAAGATAAAAGGGAAAAAACCTCCTCCAGGAAAATGCAACAAAGGGAATGACTCTGAATGCTGTAAGGCTGGTAAATACTACACCACATACAAATGTTCACCCGCAGTCTCATCCTCGGGTCGAACAAAAGCCACGTTAACAATCAACAGTTTTGAGAAAAACGGTGACGGCGGTGGGCCGTCTGAGTGTGACAATAAGTACCATTCAGATGACGACCCTGTAGTGGCACTTTCAACAGGATGGTACAATGGAGGGAGTCGATGCTTAAAGTATATTAACATCTATGCAAACGGGAAAAGTGTAAAGGCTAAGGTTGTTGATGAGTGTGATTCAACAATGGGATGCGATGCAGAACATGATTATCAGCCTCCATGTCCCAACAATATTGTTGATGCTTCGAGAGCTGTTTGGGAAGCCTTGGGAGTGCCTAAGAAAGAACGGGGTGAAATGGATGTCCACTGGTCTGATGCTTGAGCTTTAAACTTTGATATCAACCATCACTGCAACAGCAAGACAACAGTAAAGCTTTGATGGATCAGAATCAATGACGGCCATGCGAGATATTACAGTTGGTTAATGTTTGTAAGCTCGCAGTTAACAAATAAATTGGTCTTAGGGCACTCAAACTTAAGATCCCCACTCTTAAGTTTGTGTTATAATAAATATGTAAGTAATAAAATTATGAATCTTTGAGCTTTAGCTAATGATGTGCTTGCTATATTTTTTCAGAGGCATAAAGTTGGCTGGATATATCCAGTAATTTCCTGCATAAATATTCTTTCCATCAACCAAAACAGGGGAAGTCATGAACTAGTTAGGTGATTCTATCTTAGCTCAAATCAAAACTATAATGTTTTTCGAATTCAAACTCATTCAAACTGGTATACATTATCATCGAAAAATTATTAAAACTGATAAACAGTATTATTAAATGAACAAACAGACTAATCTCAAGCTAGTCTTTTGGACTAAAACTCTAACTCAAAATTAATTCATTCAAACTGAATTTAATTATAAACTAACTATATTTTTGGATGGTATATTTTAATTTGTTGGCAGGTTTATTGTCGTTTATTATGATTTAATTATAAACCTGCCACCACTTATAAAATATATATCTAAAATTTAATGGGCTAATAATTAACAAAAATGAAAATATTTATTTTGATTTTTTTTTTGTTTATGTAATTATCTTCATCAATATATTAGCCCTTATATCTTTTTTTAAATTAATAAAATTTAAAACATAGTATTTAATGTCACATGGACAATATTTATTACAATTATACCATAAAATATGTATTTATTCTAACTTAATAATAATTATTAAGATTGGATTCGAATCAATATGATTCAAATGAGTTTAAAATAAATTTGTCTAAGTTAAACTTATATTAAAATCTAAAAGTTTCATATTTTTGAACTCAAGACTATTTGAGTTTGAGAAATATTTAGACTTATTAAATTTGTAAATTTAAAAAAATTTGATTTGAATTAGCTAATTTATCTAAATATAAGACAAAATTGCTTTTAAAAAAAGGAACGAAATTAATGCTGCCACGACACTTGGTGTTGAAAATGGGATGAAGAAAGGTCTAGAAACAATGGCATTTGAACAGTGCTATAAAATGGTCCAAGTGTTGGAGGTAGCAATGTAGATATGGAGTCGCCTTCACTAGTTGGGCCGGCAAACGTGCCTTCGATTGATGGGGTTAAAATTGGTCGTGCTTTGGCACATAGAATTTGCTTGTCAGAGTCCACCAGATTTGGGCTTAGCCTTCGAGAAAATAAATCGAAGAGAAAAGCTTTGGGGACCCAAGGGTGTCTAGGGCAATCTTAAACCTCGAAAATCAATCACATGGATCAACAATGGTATTCAATTCCAGCGTTAATTTCGTTGTAGAACACCAGATTTTTATACAGTAACTTCTGATTTCAACGATATGCATACTCGTATACATAAGTTGCAACTTGCATGACGACTAAACAAAAATAAAAAAAAAACAAGCTTACAGCAGACCTTTACAATAAGCGCCAGTAACTGAAGAATTGGCAAGAGACACAATGCAGGAAGAACCCTATGAAGCATTCACATTTCACAGCATACTATCAGTTCTTGCTGGAAGGCGTCGGAAGAAATTGATAGGTGCAGAGGGTGTCCTATGCCGGAGCCTGGGATGCCTCATAACATAAAACCCACCTAGAAGAGCAAACACCTGGAAAGGTGTCACATACAACACAACTGCAGCCAACAGACAGAATATCACAAATATGGTCGTTGCACGAGGATCACGCCAACTCAACAGTGCCTGAATCCGCTCTCCTTGAGCAGCCACATCGCCAACCACAGTCTGTATCCTCCCAGCCACACTCCTCAACCTGTCATACCTCATCCTAACTATATCTGGACTTTGCGTTGTAGGAAAGGTATCAAATTCCTCAGCTAGCTCATCCGGGTGCACTGCATCTGCATGAGAAAGTCTTGTGTTCATGTGAGGAGGATTTCTTGGTCGAATTCGATAATTCCAAAGCCCAATCAGAAACATGTACAGAAACACAGTAGGCAAAATCAGTTCTGGGAAGCACACTAGCATCACAAATAGAACATGTACTAGCACCGTTGTGATAGGATTTCTCCACTTGCAAACTTCCCCAAACCATTTTCCAACAGCAATTAACCCAGAGAAAACTGACATCAGACGGAAAAAATTTGCCTTGCTGCGCCTCATGCTCCATAGATGAGAATCCACATCCGACATGTATTCAACTACTTCCTTTTTCAAAGGAGGTTCTGCCCTGCTAAGGCGAGCTGCCACGATGTTGACAGCCTGGTGACGCAGCATATCCTGCCGCATTACACTTAGTGGCTTTATATAGTGCATCTTTGGCAACAGAGGTCGTGAGTAAAGATACATCATGTGCGTGAATGATGTGCATGAAAATCGTATAGCCAGATGCAATTCACCCATCTTCTTGACACCAGAGGGATGTAGAACCAGAAGTGGGTAAGAGTGTGTATAAACACGACCAGTCTCAAGAGTAGAGATCCGAATTCGAACCTTACCAATTTTCATGTCTCTGTGACCATTTGAACCAACGTGGCTGCTATCAAAAACCCCCACAGTAAGAACTGTGGCCGGATCAAAAACTTCCCAAGTGTACTGCTCATTGTATTTTGGACTCAAGCTGCCAATTATGGTTCGAGTACGAACCCATTTGTGTCCATACTTTGCAACACAATATGTATCTGATGTACCCTTTCCTTCTCTTGTTTTCATTGGATGAAGCCCATCAGCATTTAGAATTCCGAGTTCAAGGACACCTATAGATGGTTTCCAGAGTTGCTTGGCCGTTGGTCGGAGATCACTGCTGTAATGAGTGGACTCATCAAGAACATGGTATCCTCCATCAAGGCAGACACAAATATGTAGTCTACTAGCAAACTTATCTTTCTTTTTCTGATCTGCATCCATGGCAGCTGACATGGACTTTTCAAGATTGTACCATCGTGGGCGAATAGGTCTATCATCAGCACGCTTCTCAACAGTGTTCAATGGTATAACAACCTTCCCAATGGTCTCATCTTTGTTCGAACCCACCCGATCTTCAACTGAAAGAATTAGATGATCTTCAAAAGGTTCAGCAGCAACAAACATCAATTCCTCATTCCAGACTGGATTCATAGTTCGAGATTGTGTAGCTTTTGTCTTTAGAATCTGATTACCAATTTGAACTCTAACATAGGCATCAGGAAACCGATTTTTTTCAGAAACTACCAGGTCCTGTGCTTCAATCACAGTGATGCGACCATACCACAGTCTTGGAGAATGGTAAACTTTTGAACGGATATGTGTGGAAACATTTGAAGCACTGTCAGTGGGAGTAATGGCATCTGAATGCCAAGCATCTGGAAAAGCTTCATCAGCTTGTGTACCATACCAGACGGCAACCATCAGCTCCCCTTTAGTTTTCTCTCCCTTCTTGTCTTCGAGGCGATACCATTCTGGGGCCAATGGACTATCAGGTGGAACTCGTGTGGGAACCTCATTCAGATCAAACCGTACAAGCCCAACAAAGTCATCCTTTAGCGTATCCTTATCCTTGACGGAAACTTCCAGCACAGATGACGGCAACCTGTCCCGTGCAAAGGCAAACACCTCATTCCATTCCGGGTTTTGCTTCTTCTCATAGTACTTTGTCTTTGCTTTGTAGTTCCCGGCCTTTATTTCAACATATGGGTCAAGGCTCCCTGTCACGTCCTTGGAAGGAAGGTCACGAGCTTTCACAACTCGTATAAAAAGGTATCCCATCTGCTCAACAAGATCATAGGTGCTAGCTGGTCTATCACCACGTATAACTCGCCCTCCAACAACTCGACCACCTCCAAGGACAGGACTCGTTTCTTTAAGTGCATAATCAGGTGGTTGTGATGATAACCCAGGAAACACATTCATAATTCTAGGAGCCTGTGGTTCAGATCTCATCTCATAAGCCCCATAATTCATTGTTGGCTGCGTTACTGGTGGGGCAGAATGTTGAGGTTGTTGCGATACATTCGGGTTTGGAAGATGTTGAAATGTGTGTCTTTTCTCAGTTTTGTCACTAGAAAAAATGTTTCGGACTGAGAATGGAATCCGTGATCGTACTTCAGGTTCAGCTGACCGTGAATCTGTAATCATTGTGGATTCGATTGCAGGAAGCGGGTTTGAAGATTTGATTGATGGGTCATCAGTCACAAAAACTTTCAAACCAAGCTCACCTTTTACACGAGATAAGACAGCACGTTTCTCCAGAGGATAGTGCAAAACAACAGCATCTGAATAGGGTACAAATGATGTTCCAGTAAGGCGAACTTTTCCAAGAAAGGCTTTGTTGTTTGTTGTTTTATTTTGGCTATATATATAGGCATCAAGAGTGAGGTTTGGTAGGTTGTTTGGATTGGAGATGTTGAAGTAGAAACTTTCATCCCAAACAGGATTGAGATCTTTCTCTTTAATGGTGGTGCGGAATTTCTGACCATCAAAATGGAGCTCTACAAAGGGATTGGACGAGCCCTCACCATCCTTAGGCATGAGATCATGGGCGCTCACAACCTCTACCCCTAGCTTCAGATTACTCATGGCAGTGCTGTCAATTGAGGAGCTACTGAAGGAAAAGAAAGCAGTTGGTTCCAAGAATTGTCACGAAATGTAGTAACACCTGAAAACAAAAATTGAAAACACACCAATTCAATAAGTAAAAAACAGCCACCAAAACTTTACAAACATAGAATTTTGAAAGAATAATTTGTTTTTCCAGAACCAATTGCAGAAGAAGTAAATGAACAACACCAAAAAACAACAACTGAAAAGAACCAATTTCAGTGTAAAATTAACAAGTCAGGGCATAAAGGAACCATAAGAAACTACAAGGATCAAACATTATCAGTATACACATACCATGTATTGTAACAATAATCTGCATACTGATTGCTAAATGAAGGCTTTAAACCATAAAAAGAACTTTACAAACAAGAGTATCATCTTTGTCTATCCATACAACATCAGGGTTTTCACTAATATCTCAAAAAATCAGTCATTAAAGCAGAGCACTGCAATGAAAGTATCTTGAATTTCAGTGTTCAAACAACGAAAACACTAAAGACCCTGATGATTGAAACCCTTAGATCTCAATCGAAAATTATATGAGCTAATAATACAAACGAAACTGCGAAATAGATTCTTCTTTAATGGGGAAAACTGAGAGATACAATTTATTTTTAATTTTTTAAATATAGATAAATAAAAGAAACTGAAGAAGAGCAAACGAATCGTTACCAAAAAAGCTACTACACCTTAAAGGTTGGTATAGAAAAATTTTGAATCACAAAATAAAGAAAAGGATCTTCTTTTGATAACCAAAAGTAAGACAGGAATATTTTGAATCATTCAATTCTTTTTGGCCTTCCTATCTTTAAAACTAGATAGGGTGAGTGATTTAGCATATGCCAATTTCATCTACTTTGGCATCTTTTTAGCATAAAAAAGAATCATCAACAAAATCCTCAAGCTTGAAAAAAGGAAAAAAAAAAAAAAAACAAAGAAAGAGAAGTCGTCTAAAATGATTGAAAGCAAAACAGAGATAACCACAGAAACAGAAATAAGATACCAAAACAAAAATCTGAACCCACCTCCGTATAGTCTCTAAAACTTAGCAGAGCTTGCAGATTTAAGTTGAAGGAGAATGAAGAAGATGGCTATTGGATATGACAAGTATTGAAGAGAACTTGAGCTTGTTATGACCACAGAGAGAGCAGAAGAAACATTCAAATAGGTAAAAGAAAGCAAAATGATATGAAACAACAGGAAGGTTTCTGCGAAGATGCTGAGAGATGAGAGATAAGACTGGAAGTCATTGAAAACGAGTTGAATGGCGGAAATTGAATACACACACAGAACAGCCCCTTCTTTGTTTTTTACTTTGGCTTTCTCACACGCTTCTGTGCACGAAACCCTTTTGAACAAAAGGTCAAATGAATGTTCCCACGCAAGGTTTGATGAATTAACTTTCCACCCTTTACATTTGAAAAAATCATTTTCCCACCCACTGGTAAAATATGCCAGAAAAAATTTAAAAAGTTTGTAGGAAATAGTTGAAAAGACAAAAACAAAAAATTAAGTTAAATAACAATTTATTCTAAATTTTTTGTTTAAAAAATTTTACACTTTTAATTTATATTAATTTTAATAAAAAATAAAAGATACAATTAAATTTAATTATTACTGATAATATTCATCGTTGTTAATTTCAACTTTATTAATGATAAATTTTATTTATGATAATTAATTTTAGAATTTATTTATGGTAAAATAAGAATAGAGAGAAAAAAGAAAAATAAAATGGGTGCCTATGACGAATGATAGAAACTTTCACCATAGGTTCGATAAAATTATAATTTTTATTTTTTAAGTTTGAAAATTTTATCTTTTCACCAATTCTTTCGTATAAAAATATTGAAAAGATTAAGCTAGATAATATTTTGTCTTCAAAATTTTATTAAAAGTTATTTATACCTCTAATTTATATTAATTTTAATTAAAATAATAAAAATTTTTAAAATTAACTGTTCTTGATAATATTTATCATCACAGTCCTCGATTTCATTAATGATAAATGTTATTAATAATAGTTAATTTTTAAATTTATTTAGAAAAAAACAAAAATAAAAAAAATAGAAAAAATAAAATATTTATGATTATAGTATAATTTGTTTATATATATTATAATATTCTGATAAAATAATATAAATACATTTTTTTAATTAGAACAATGATTAATTTTGATAAACGGATGGGAAAATAGTTTTTTAAAACTTACAGCTGTGCGTATAGTTTATCAAACCTTGGGTGGGACATAGCCATTTAGCCTGAATAAAAAGATACATTAAAAATATATAGCATGTCCGTGTGAACAGCCGAATTCGAAGTGGAAAAATTATAAATAATCACTTTAACCAATTATATATTGCCACGTCAACTAAAATAATAATTAATAATACATAAAATTTAATTAAACTCTTTGAACGTTTTTTAATTTTTTGCCAACTCCTCGATTGTTCGTTTTGGACTACACGCGCTGTCGTGTATCCACACGTGCCTTCGTTTTCAATGCAACTGCTCAGATTCAAATCCTGACATTTAAACCTGGATAAGTAACTTATTTTTAATTCTTAATTAGAATTTCCATTAAGAAGGGTGGTTAATTATGAGTTTTTCATTTAATAATTTATCAATTTCCTTTTGTATCCCCAAAACGGAAGATTATGCGTCGTGAAATGCACCTAAACTGAGGCGCGTGTGGGGACTGATGTTGACAAGAAAATAAAAGTGGAGAACGTAATGATTTTTTAAAAAGAAAATGTTAGGTAGGGATGACTAATTGAAGTTATCACCTTGGAAATGGTGGGCAACTTTTGGATTACTGAATGACAATTTCCCATTCTCGTATCTTTTACGGCTAAAATTGTACTTTTTAATCTAAAATTAAATTTTGTTTAAAACAATTACTAGAATTAAAGTTAAATTCAAACCAAATTAATTTAAATTTGAGTTTAAGTTTAATTTAAATAAGTTTCAAACGAATCATTTTTATATGAGTTTGATCGAGTTCTAGTTATTTATTAAAATTTTTAATTAAAAATTTTAATATCATTTTAATAATAAAAAATAAACCGAACTGAATTCAAACTAAGTTTCAGCTTAACTTTCACAAGCATGAACTCATCTATATATAAACCGAATCAAACTTGAGATTAAACAAGTTAAAATTTGACTCAATTTAAATCCAATTTTAATCATTATAAAAATAAAAGGATGATTTTATCATTAAAAAACTTTTAAAAAATAACCCTCTTACAAATATAACTTTGATATTTTGGATATTATTATATCACTATTTTCATATGTTTGAAAATTCAAGCCTTGATGTTAGTTAGAATATTGCTTCTATAATAAACTTAGTGGTCCTGACCCCTTAACATGGCTATTCAAATGTCTTCATCACTCACATGTCTTTGTGCATTCTTATCGTCAATGAAGAAGTTATAATTTCTAACATCAAAGGAATTCGGTTTTTTTCGTTGACAAAGAAGTTTTTGTTTGTCATTTTTTTATCGTTTTTGCTCGTTCTTATTTTTATCATTATTTTCATATGTTTGAAAATTCAAGCCTTGATGTTAGTTAGAATATTACTTCTATAACAAACTTAGTGGTCCTCACCCCTTAACATGGCTATTCAAATGTCTTCTTCACTCACATGACTTTGTCCATTCTTATCGTCAATGAAGAAGTTATAATGTCTAGCATCAAAGGAATTCGGTTTTTTTCGTTGACAAAGAAGTTTTTGTTTGTCGTTTTTTATCGTTTTTGCTCGTTCTTATTTTTCATTATTTCTACTAATTGTTTAACATAAAAATGAGTTACAAAGTTGAGAGTGTAGGATGACTTGTACTCGATGATAAGAATGATAAAGTTAACTGAAAAAAGAGAGCAAAGGTGAAAAGAGAAAGAAACAAATATTAATAAAAAGTTTAAATCCAAAATTTATTTTTTTATTTCTATATGATATAATAATTTTGAAAATAAGATAATCAATGCCAGTATAATAATTTAATTTCAACATTATATTAAAATTTTAGTTCTACTAAAGAAAAGTTTGATTTTACGGGGATATGATTTATACATCCAAATGGGTTTTGGGTTTATTTATTGGTATATTGTAACAATTAAATAATAATAAAATTATATATACTTAATTTTTATATTTAATTTGTATATAATTATATAATTTTAAATTAAAAATAAATTAATATATAATTATATAATAATATATTATTTATATTTTTAAATTATATAAAAAATTATATATATATATATATATATATATATATATATATATATATATATATATATATATATATATATATATATATATATATGTGACATTATTCAATAAATAATTACCCAATATAGTAAGGTTAGATTCAAACCGAATCGAACTCAAGTTTGGCTTAGTTTGTATATAGTAGAGCTCGAGTTCATTGAGTTTATGAAAGTCCAATTCGAACTCGTTTGAATTTCATTCGATTTGTTTCGAACTTCAATTTTTAACTATTTTATTATCAAAACGACGTTATTTTGTATTAAAATTTTTAATTAAAAAATTTGATGAATATGACTGGTTCATTTTGGGCTCGTTGGAGTTGAGTTTAAACATGCTCAATTCAAATCTAACCCTAACCCTAAGAGTGGCATGAAGTGGGCTGATATCATGGATTGTCTTATTCTTCATTTTTCACGTGTGTGGCTGTTCACATCCACCATTAAAATCAATTTAAGGCAAATGCAACAATCCAAAAAAGATGTTGCTCTCACAATTTTATAAAAAATTGCCAAGTGCATTCGTTCAAAACACATTTTCATTTGTTAATATCTTACCATTTATTAGATATCTGGAGATATTCCGAATTGAATTACAAGATAAAGATAAACGTGGCTTAAGCTTAAGCTTACGAAAATATTAATTTAATTATGAAAATCTTAATTTTCAATCACATATATTTGTTCTTTACCGAAATTAGAGAAGGGAAGAAAAATTAATTAATTAATTAATTAAAAAATGCATGGAGTAACACGTGGCAGCATGAAAATTTATGGTGGACCGTGATCAGCCTATAAACAGCAAAACAAAAACTAACCCTTATTTCTCCCCACAAAAACCTCTCCTCCATACGCAAAAGTAATACACAAAATAAGAGAGGGAAAAACAGTTCCTTCATGGGTCATCATAATCACGTATTACTCTCTTTTGTCATTCTTTCTTATCACTGAAATCCTTTCTTCCTGATCTCCTAATTTTTTTGTTGCTGGGATTATCTCTACTCGGAGAATAATTATTAAGATGGTAATAATCTCTTTTATTCCCCCTTTTTTTTTTTTTTTCCTGAAAATGATGTTTGTAACAATTTTACCATATGATTGGGAAGGAATTTATGATTTTGGTGGAATATACAGGCGAATTCTTCGTCCGGGATGGCAGTGCACGATGAATGCAAGCTGAAGTTCCAGGAACTTAAAGCAAAGAGGAACTATCGCTTCATTGTGTTCAAGATCGATGAGCGGATTCAGCAAGTGACGGTTGAAAAGGTCGGCAGTCCAGAGGAGACCTACGAAGATTTCTTTAAATCATTCCCTGCAGATGAATGCCGTTACGCTGTCTTTGATTTTGATTTCACTACTGAGGAGAATGTCCAGAAGAGCAAGATTTTCTTCATTGCCTGGTAATTAATTAACCCCCATGCATATATTTCAATGGCTTCCAATTCACCATCACTGTTAATGCTGTATTGTAGGGCTCCTGACACTGCAAGGGTGAGGAGCAAGATGGTTTATGCGAGCTCCAAGGACAGATTCAAGAGAGAATTGGATGGGATTCAGGTGGAGTTGCAGGTAACAGATCCTAGTGAGATGAGCATGGATGTCATCAAAGGCCGCGCCAACTGAGTCCCAGAAATCATCGTCCCTCTGAACTACAATTGTTTCACTTTGTTGCAAGCTTGCTTTGGAAACTTGAATGATGATTATTATTATTATTATTATTATTTTTTGTGTCTAAATTATTAATATTCAACCATTTTTATTGTTTCCTTTTAGATTTGTCATCAGTTCTTTCGTCAAAAGTTTTGTTTCCCAATTGGAAACAAAGACAATAAGTTCTGGTTTGTTTTCCAGAGAATTATGTATACATGTATATATATATATCCCTTCCAAGTTCCACATATGGAAATATGGTGCTTAATTAATTTTACATGTATTATCAGATTCTGATATTTATTTAAATAATTTATGGAGTTGAATCCCTTGTTCAAGACCTTTCTTTTTTTTTTTTTAATGCAATTTATGGAATCAATATACTATTTTTTTAAATCTCGCTTCCAATCCAAAATAAATTTTTGTTTAAGAATGAAATCTGATTAGACTTAATGAATTAATGGTTTGGAAGGAATAAAAGAAACATTTTCTTTCTTTAACTTTCAAAAAATGGCATTACGAATGAATCAGTCAGTAGAGGTTGGAATGATGGTCTTGAAAAAACAAATTAATGCAGAAAAGCAACTAAATTTACTACTGCTGTTTCTTAAGATTTTCCCAGTATTCATCCTCCCACATCTCTACTTGTTTCTATACGATCTCTTTGTTCTCAAAAAATGCTCCAAGTGCAGAGGGTTCAAAAGGAGAAGGCAAAGTGCAGGGAACAGTCTCACTAGAAGAATTCACCATTGACTCCACCATGAAGTGCTTGTGAACACATCTGCTTTGCTCCTTCAGGAATTCCTGGTTTGAATTTCAAAAGCTTTGAGTATTCGATTAACAAATGAAGCATATAATTATAAACGTAGTTCATTTTCAGCTGCCCTTGATTGTATTTGCTTCCTTCTTTCCCAATGGCTTGAGCCTGCCAATTTATCAACTCCAAACTTTAATATTTATAATAAGATAATTATATCAAAACCTTTAATATGAAGAACTGGTGACTGCGCTTATTGCCGCAATCCACAGCAAATTTAATATCCTTACACTTCCTGGTCGTTCTAATGGGCCAGTAATGCTTCAGGAGCATCACGCTTCTTAAGAAGAAATCATAATATTCAGGATGTAACACCAAAGTCATAGAATCACATGCCAATTTGTATTTGTCACTCACTGACCAAGCTCCTCCTTCCACGAAAATTTTATGTCTCCACAGCCAAATTTCAAAATCTTGTTAGGAAATGATATACATATTAAGCTCAACAATTCATATATATATATGTACCTGTGGGTGCATTGATCTTCTAATTTGGAATTCTGAGACCCCTCTTTCATTTCCTTTTTCCAGTCATGTCTTTCTGAAACATTACACTTCCCGAGGGGTTCCAATATGCATAGGGTACTCTTATCTTTCCATTGAATCCTCTGGTTTCCTTCTTAAAGGTCTTCCAATATACTTCCCCATGGCTTTACATTGGTCTCAGCCCTAACATAGACATAATAATCTTGTTATGTTTTATATAGGCGTTTCAGTATGCAATAAATAAATAAATTTGTAAGGCTTTACCAACCCCAGAAGGTCCAATCTGGGAAGATGGTGTCCAAAAATTCCTGGTGTCCACAGTAGTGAAACACAGGAGGTGGAGACGATGCCTTTGGTCCTTGGTAGAGAAATTTGTAGATCACTGGGCTGTCTTCACACCAAAACATCAGCTCCAAGTCTGGTACCTTTCCTGGGTAAAACCTTAGCGGCTGCAAAATGCCCCAGATAGTGAAAAGATCCCTTGTTTGACATGGCGTTTTATACTTCTCCACATAAGCCTTGCCTTGAATAATCACTTGTCTAAAATGTGCACAATCTTTTCCAATTTCAACATTTCCCTCGTTATTCCGGTCTTCTTCCATGGCAGTAAGTCTTCGTGGATCCACCGAAAGTACTCGGGAGATTCGCCACCCTGTAAGTCTTTAGTTTCGGGTGGTAACATATAGTCCGCTGGGCATATTGACAAATTAGAAGCTGAGCAGTTGATTTGAACGGCATGATTGTGAAGGGATTTATGGGAACTTTTGGAGGTAAATAGTGCCTCAGGCAGAAGAGAACCTGGAATAACAGACTGAATAAACCATAAGCACTAAGAATTCAATTTTTCTGAAGAAAAATCTCATTACTATATAAACTGTGGAACATGCCTGGTAGAGACTTACAACATGCAGCAAATAAATGAAGGAACCCATAAAGAGGATGGTGAACAAGGATGAAGAAATAGTTGTTGATTGCCTTCTCTTGGCAGATCTACAAGTAGTCTCGACAAAATGACTACATTTCTGAGTCTTACGTACCCTGAAACTAAGAATTGCGCCAATATTTTCCACCTTTCTTTAACTTCCACTTTGCTAGCTGCTGGTTATAATCTTCTGATTTCCTGAGATAGCTATCTGGTCCAAATTATTTTTGATGTTCTATTCATCAAAAACAACGAAGAACAGAAAAAATGGAAAAAGAAAGAGGGAGATCTTCAGAATTGTCTTCATGATAATGAATTGTTATGAAGAGCGAGAAGGCAGAGAAAAGAGAAACTAAAGAGTTCACAAAAAGAGCAATACTATCTCTATCCACTTCATATATATATATATATATATATATATATATATATATATATATATATATATATATATATATATATATATATATATATATATATATATATTTATATTTATATACATTTATATATACCATTATATGATTGGGTATTTCTTTATTCTTAATTCAAAATCATTCAATCATATGATAATACATGTAAGTATGTACATATTTGTGTACCTAAAATGCGGATGCAATTTTATTGTATTTCCCTAAATAGAATTAAAGCTCATATACATTTATCAATATACCATATATATACACACACAATTTATTTTCTGCAACTGTTCACAAGGTATCAGAGGCTAATATTTCCTTGTGCACCCTTTAAAAATCTCTTTTTTCATGCTGGATTTGAAACTAGGGTCCCAATTTCACCCAACACAAAAGATTATTTTTTTCCTGTTCATTTAGTATTTTTCCGACGGGTTCCTACTCACCAATTTACAAATTTTGGTGTTCTTTCCTCTTTTCATGTTTCCCATTATTCTTTCCTTTTTTGGGCTATTGCGTGTTTTTTTATGGGTTCTTTCTCTTTTTTAATGATGAACAAGTCACAACTGTCTTTTTTGTCGTTGTAACAGGTGACCTTCTTTTTCATGAACACATTATTTTGAGATTGATTATTACTTTATTCATTGATCATTTTATCAATAACACTCTTCATTTCATTTTTATGCTTTCTAAAATTCTATATGCCCACTTGAATTTGAAGGATGTTAAATTCAAAATCCATGCTGTATAAGGATTACAAAAATATGCAGCATTTATAAAGCCAGCAAATTATTACTACAAGATATGAAAGTCGAGAGTAATTTTGATTTATTGCTTCTCGTCATGATTCTCATTCTGTTTCTGCTTCTGCCAATATTCATTCTCCCAGGCCTCCACTTGCTCTGTTAATTTAACTTTAGTGTTGAAAAAATCTCGCAGAGCTGGAGGATCATAAGGCTCAGGCATTGAACATGGAAGTTGATCACTTGGGGACTTCACCATCGACTCCTCCATGAACTTCCTCCAATTTCCATCTGTTGGGCATGCCACTGTTTCTGAACATTTCTCAACTACTCCTTCAGGGATTTCAGGTTTGAACTTCAGAAGTTTCGCATATTCGTTTAACAGATGAAACATGTAATCATACACATAACCCATCTTCAGTTCCTCTTGTGTGAATTTACTTCCTGCTTCTCCAATGGCTTGTGCCTTCTCCATGTGGCTATTGCCCCATTCCACTGCAAATTTAAGAGATGTGCACTTACTGTTGTCCCTAATGGGCCAGTAATGCTGCTGTGGCACCATAGCTCTAGAGAAAAAATCATGATAACGAGGTCTTACAGTTAATGTCATTGCATCACAAGCTAGAATGTATTTCTCACTTACTGACCATGCCCATCCCTCTATGTATATCTTGTATCTGCCACCGCAATCAATATGAACTTAAAAACATTTTCATTATCAAGAGTGATGAATGTTAAATCAATGTTAACAAATTACAGAAGAGACCCTAACTATATATAAATATCTCACATTGTTTAAATATGATATTGGTAAAACCGTAGCACATTGAATGTGCAAAAAGTACCAATTTATTACCTGTGGGTGCATTGATCTTTTAGATTTGATTCCTTGAATTGTTCTTTAGTTTCTTTGCTCCAATCCTAAACCAGAAAAACTTAGTTTAGAGATATATAAAGTTATATATATATATAAAATTAAGAAGAAACTAAAATGGGTTGATTTACCTGAACATATAGGCGAGCATTCCAGTCATATTTATCAGAGACATTGCAGGTCATAAGGTCTTTCCTGATTGGGGAGACGTTTGGGTTTCCTCTCCAGTAAGCAAAGGGTTCCCTGTCCTTCCATTTGCTTTTATTGTTGCCTTCTTCTATGTCCTTCAATACATTACTCCATGGCCTAATATTCGTTTCCGCCCTGCCATTTAAAAGCTTTTAACATCGTTTTCTTCATGGTTAATTCTCTATCCCATAGAAAGAGCATCAGGACGCTATTTTGATTCACCATAAAGGGCCCCTTGGTCCAACACTTATTTTCAGCTTATATTGGCCCAAATCTTAAGTTGATTCAGCGTCAGCTGCTCGGAGAGATGAGTTCAATCTAACTCCGAATCAAAGTTAAAATGTCCAATTCAAACTCAAATTAGAGTTTTTTCGAATTAGTGTATAAAATTATTGAAAGAGCATTGGAGTGATTAGTATTATTAGAGAGGTGAATAATATCATTAATAAAATGAATAACAATCAAATGAAAGAAACGAGTTGAACTCAAATTGAGTTATTGAACTAAAACTTTAACTTAAAATTGACTTTCTCAAGTTGAGTCAACTCAGATTGGATCTGTCCCTAGTTGCTCAAACATTAGGCCTAACTAACCCTCCCTAATTTAAACATTTAATTACAATTTATAAAGGTAAATTTAATATAATTTATTCGAGCTCAAATCGAAAAAAAACTGAGCTTGTGTTAAATATTAAAGTCATTTTATAAAAACAAACCAAATTTGACCAAATCTAAATATTCAAATTTGAGCTTTCTAGGATCAAAATTAAAATAAAACTATTTTTTAATGAGTTCGAGTTTTAACTCATAAATTTCAAGCCAATATGAAATTGGATTCAAGTTTGAACTTATCTAAACATTTGAGTTTTGAGTCTAACTTGGATCAAATTTAAAGTAAATTTCTCTTTAAACCTCTGCTTTTCAATCTCAAACTAATTTTAAATTGATCCTTTATAATCAAATTGATCTCAAACTAGAACTTGTCAGAACTTGACTGAGATCTAATCCAACCCTACCTATGTATCAGTCTCTTCCGAAAGATGTAAGTTACAGAAATTAACCTAAGCAAAAGCAATGAAGAGGCAAATGAAAGCATTCAGAATGTAAATGTAAGGTTGATAGATAGAACAAAAAAGATTACCAGCCCCAAAAAGACCAGTCCGGAAACACAATATCCAAACTGGACCCATCCGAACAATATCTAAACAAAGGCGGTGGGTCTGCATTCGGGCCCTGAAAGTCTCTAGCTCGGACGACAGGCCGGTCATTGCAGTCAAACATTATCTCCAAGTCCGGCAATCTCCCGGGGTACAACCTTAGCAGTTGCAATATGCCCCATAAGCTGAACATATCTCTCGTCTGTATAGACTGCTTGTACTTCTCTACATAAGCCTTCCCCTTTATGATCACCAGCCTGAAATCGGCAGTCCTACGTGCCCGTTCGATCATGTCCCTGGTGATTCCCGTCTCTTTCCACTGCCGTAGATC
Organism: Mangifera indica; assembly: GCF_011075055.1. Classification (NCBI taxonomy): domain Eukaryota; kingdom Viridiplantae; phylum Streptophyta; class Magnoliopsida; order Sapindales; family Anacardiaceae; genus Mangifera; species Mangifera indica. The sequence continues at coordinate 19,434,386 of NC_058141.1, forward strand.
TTCATGGATCCATCGAAAGTATGATGGGCATGTTAAATTTGATGAAGGGTCAGGATCGGTGTTGGGGTTGTGTGAGGTTGGATAGTTTGTTGGACACGTCTGTGTCACCTTTTCAGAGGTGCACTCAAGAAGGAATTCTTGTTTGTTAATGAAATTTATCCCATTTGAAACAGCTTTATCAAGGGAAATATCTGAAAATATAGACTGCAAAACATTGAATAAATAAACATGGTAAATCAATAGAGAGTCATTGGAGCTGAAAAAATATTACAATGGAAGCAGGAGGTGCAGGACTTACAGAACGAAACCAACCCAAAAAAACCAAGGCACAAGCGAAGAGAGAGAAGAAGATAGCTGCAATGGCTGCCTTAGTCTTCTTCTTTGTTGGGTGCAAGGACTTTCCTGTGAAATCTTGATAGAGGCCTGACCAAAGCAAGGGAGTATTTTCATATCTTTCGTTCTCTTTCATGCTAGCGTTCTGCTGAATAACCTCAACTTCAGATTATCTTCATATAAATTGCCTAAGTTTCAAATGCATGTAGAGAAATGCAGTCAAAGTTTTAATATGATAAAAACTCAAATACTTATAACTAACTTACAAGAGTTTAACTTCTGAAAGATTCTTTGATTAAGTAAGTTCCACCTGACACTTTTGATTTTGGGTTAATTGGTACTTACTATAGCTAAAACCAACCTAAGAAATCGAGCTTTGATTGCTTCTTTCGAAAGGTTGATTCACGTTTTAAGCTCATAATTTGTTGTATGATGCATCATTATATTCACAAAATCTCTTTGTCAAGAAAACCAAAAAAAAAAAATCATTGAATTGAAAGGATAGTTGTGGTATGATAAAAACTTAAATACTTATAATCAGCCTACGAAAGTTTAATTTCTGAAAGATTCTTTGATTAGGTTAAGTTCCACCTGACACTTTTGGTTCCGGGTTAATTGGTATTTGCTATAACTAAAACCAACCCAAGAAATTGTGCTTTGATTGCTTCTTTTGAAAGGCTGATTCACTTTTTAAGCCCATAATTTGTTGTACGATGCATCATTATATTCACTCCTTTTAATAGAAACTTCAGTTTTATTAGTAGGAAAATCTAATAATTCAATCCTTTTAATAGAAAAAAGTGTTCTTGTTCCTAAGTTAATGAAATTGAATGTTTTGCATGGAGAGATGAGATAGAGAGAGACCTTGGTGGAGCATTGAGTGGGAAGTGCGTGAGTGGCCTTAGAAGGAAGCTTGGTGGTGGCTGGGATTCTTGAGGAAGCAAGAGCTGCGTGACTGGCCATGGCTGCAACTAAAGCTGAGAGACAAAGTTCCCCTAGTAATTATACAGTCGAGTTGGGATGAAAATTATGGTTGAAAGTGTGTGGTGAGTGGCCCTTGCATGGGACGGGATGGGATAAGATTATGCTTTGAAGCATACAACTTTGCGATCTGAACCACAGATTGTTCACACATAGCCATTCGTCCTCGCCTAAAATATCCTTGCAAGTTTTTTATAATGACAGTAGTATGAAAGACTGCCACAACTGGAGCATGGAGATTGCAAAATGAGCCAGATATTATGCACACGTCCGGTTATAAGAACAAGAGACTGACCAAAATTCAATTGTTTTTATCCCGATGGATATTCCTAAAAGCTTTCCTGGCTGAAAGGTGTGACTATTTTGGATGGTGGAGAACATCTTAGATCCTTTCCCTTGCTTAAAAGAAATGGGTTGGAAACAATGCCTTCAAACCCGGATTAGACATTAACCTGGTTAACAGACTAGTTTAACCAGTGATCTAGATTAGATTGATTAAAAGATTTCAGTCAAACCAATTCAACCAACCGGTCGAGGTTTAAAATCCTAGTTGGAAACAAAATTTGAAAGAATAATATAAGAGCATCAATGATTTAATTTGTGACAAATATAGACAGAAACGTTACACTTATATTGACCTACTTCACACCGTGTAGGTCATTGCATTCATCAACAATGTGGTTCTTGTTCATTTGTACTATAAGCAGAAGAGCATAATCCAATAATCACATGATTGCCAAATGAAGCCTCAATTTATGGCAATAACAGGCAAACCTCTCATTGATTATATAAGCAATAGTGTGTGTATATATATAAATATATCCATGCAAGGGACATAGTTTTAGAACCAGCGCTTCTCAAGAAGAAAAGAAAAACATGACAACAAATTCAATGTTATTTCTTAAGATTGAAGTTGCCTCTAATGGAAGGACGTTCAGAGATCTCCTACAGTAGCTTCAATTTCATCAGAGTTTACAGCAACTCCATCTGGGCTCTCATCTTCTGCATGGAGCTGAGTAGAAACATCATCTATAGCAGAGCTTAGCTGGGCAATCTTTTCGGCCAGTATTTTCCGTGTTTTCTGCAAAGCAAACAAGCCAAATATGTCATTGTCAATCTATTATCAAAAAAGGGGATATAGATAAAAAGTAATGTTATGTATACTTATAATGACATCGGGTATCAATGATAATGTCTCATTAGGTGTTATTTTATTCTTAATTTAAAATCATTTAATCATATGGTAACATATCATCATTTACATCTATATTAGTATCGTATCTTTTATTAATATATGTAAATTACTCATAGATAAAACAATGAAAGGACAATTCATTACTTCTTTCGAAAGGTTGATTCACATTTTAAGCTCATAATTTGTTGTATGATGCATTATTATATTCACAAAATCTCTTTGTCAAGAAAACCAAAAAAAAAAAGAGCACTGAATTGAAAGGATAGTTATAATATGATAAAAACTCAAATACTTATAATTAGCTTACGAGAGTTTAATTTCTGAAAGATTCTTTGATTAGGTTAAATTCTGACTGACACTTTTGGTTCTGGGTTAATTGATACTTACTATAGCTAAAACCAACCCAAGGTCATTAGACAAATTAGTTGTCTATGCAAGAAATCATGAAGAAGTTTTGCAGACGTCAAGGGGTGTAAATAAGGCAAGCTTTTGAGTAGAGCTTGATGAGCTTGAGCTGAAGTTTGCCTAGTTGAAAAGTTGTTCAAAGGTAAGGCGAAAAAGATTAATTCAAGTTCTGAAAAAAAAAAAAAAAAAAACTTAATTCGCATGATTTGTATATCCAGAAATAAGATTTTGGAATTGTAAATGCTCAATTTAAAATTTTTAAAGATTTATTAATATTTTATTCAAACCGAACTAATGAGGTTACAAACTTATCAAAACCAATCAAGTGCGTACTCAAACTTTACTCAACAACAATCAAATCAAGTTGCAACCAACTCGTAAACTCAACTCATTTACAACCCTTTGATCAACTAGCAATGTTAAACTCTTGTGACTTTTACTGAAATCTAAAATTTATTCAACACGGTCAAATAGAATAATCAACATTGTGACATTGATTTTGTTTATTTTTTTCAGTTTATAATTTATTTTATTTTTCACTTCAAAATCAATCAATTAAATGCTACCACATCATATTATATTACTTAGTTGAAGAATAACACTAAAAAAGTGACCAAGGTAAATGTTTAGCTTTAGCTCGAAAGAAGGCCTTACAGCGAAGAAGAAGAGTGACCACTTTCAATAAAATATACCGTATGTTTTCTAATTTCTAATCTCATCCTGTAAGTTAGGCATAAAACAGGGAAATATCAGATCTCAACGCATATAAAACAAGAAGAAGAAGCTTTGACTTGTAATTCCACAATGCCCAGTGCTTCACCCACGGGCAAGTTACCTTCTGTCTTGAGACAAATTTTACGCAATTACAATTGCAGTTTTCTCAGGAAACTGCTTCTTCTATTTCTCTGCATTGGAATCTCTGCACTATGCTATCACACCTCCCAAAAATAGAGCTACAGAGAATGCTTGATGTCATTGAGATAATGATCAAGTCTTAGTTACAGTCTCTGTTAAAAGCTCTTGAGCCAAAAAATATGGGCAGCAGGACCATGTCATTAGACTGTGATTTCTGAGTACAGATGCACTAAATGGGAATAACCAAGAAATGCTCCATCCTTGATAGCTCACAACCAAATTGAAACTTGCCAAGGGAGCTCTTCAACAGCTTTTACAGCGCACAAAAGTGCTCAAAGTAGTCAAAAGTAAGATTACTAGTCTAGCAGCTGCACCCAGAAAAGAAAAAAATTGAACAAGTTGCACACAAGCCATGCCATTGGTTTCATAAATTTATTCTTGGATACTCAACATGACAAACTTTTTTATAAAGCAAGTTGTATTTCATAATGAATAGCTTATTATTAAAAAAATTACTAGTACCAGGTTAATCAAAAGCAAAACACAGATGGAACTGTTTCAAATGCGGCAATTGAATAAACAAAAACAAGTTGCATATACCTCACTGCTCTGGAAAAGGCCTCATAATTTAAAGGTTTCAATAGCCAACTTCTGAATGGTGCTCTCCCTTTAAAAATTTTTGAATGTAAATTGTATCCCTTAGCCCCATCCTGGAATACAATTACCAGATCAAAATATTGAAATGACAATAGAATGTTCTTGCTAATAGTTAATTATGAAACATTTTTCCAAGTTCAGAATACATTGAACCAAAGCAATTTCTATATCACCTAGTACAATAACATAACTCCGCTAAAGCAGTGGATATACTGCTTGCTTTAAATTCAGGGATCAGAACCGCATTCCTTCCACATCTGGTTAAGCTATTGATGGAATTTGGATTTTACATTTCAAATCACAATTGTATAACAAGAATAACAGTTTGAATCCAGTAGGCAAACTTGTCATGATATAAAAATAACCAGTCATGTGTACAGCTTTGTTTCAAACACCCAACTTTATTATCAATAATTTGATTCTTTGTTATGAAGAAATTCTTCTCCAGAGATCAAACATAAGGAAATAGTAAAGCAAATGATCTATGAGTGTTGTAAAAAAAAAAAAAAAACTCTCTAAACAGTTAATTTTAAAATTGTCATAGTTCCAAAAGCTTCATTGACAACTTTTCCATTGAGCAGAAGGAGAAATCTACAGATAATAAATTGTCGACCAATGGAACTCTTTTAGCATTGCTCTAAAAAAGTTTCATTATAAATAGCATATACATATCCCAAAGAACACTGATATCTCAATGAAGCACAGATCACCTTATGTGGACAAATATTGAAATTACTAGGAGACAAATACCTCTCACAGTTCACATATTGACATTTTTTACCCCCACGGAATTGCTTCAAATCAGCATGCACAAGTTTGCCTCAAAATAGAGACTATCACCAAATTGAAAAGTCATTTACAAAAGCTAAACACAACTCTTTTCAACTCATAAAATGAATCAACTAATTAAACACAATAATTTCAAGGGGACAAAAAGCAATCATATATAAAACCAAAAAATAAAAAATCACCTTGAGTTCTCGATATGAAAGGCCACTGGTTTGGCGTTTGATTCTGCATTCATGCCCCAGCAACAGGAAAACCTCCAATAACCGCTTTCTAAGGTAGAAAAAGATAATAATCATTGTGATAATAATAGTAATGGATTATGCCTTATTTGGATATAATTTCCAGCTTACTTGCATAGAGATGACTCAGTAGATGGAGAAAGTGCCCCTTTAGCAGAGGTTCCTTGTTTTCTCCCAGTGGTTCCAAGAATAACTTCATGCAGTCCAGACTTATTCCAACATATGGAATACCTGTAAACAAAGCACACAACATTCCACAATAAAGAAACAAACAATAAATTATTTTCTTGAACTAATCCTATCCAGTGAAATTACCCGCATGTTAATGTGGTTGAAGCAGTCTCAGAATGCTGAAACTCCCTTGGTGGTATTGGTGCTGCCCAAAATAGTGGCTGCCAGAGGCATTGTGATGAATTTTGTCATTACCCTCTTCACTTCTCATATCACTGAAACAACAAACACTTTACAAACCTTATTTACTTGAAAGGAGCCCATAACCTCATTTGATAATGGCAAAATTCGATCATATAATGATCTTTCCAAGTGATCTTCCAAGGGAAAATCTTCAGAAATGTTAGGGGACTGTCCAACAGTAACGGAAGAAAGGTAAACAGGTTGAAGAAAGTAAGAAAGCAAAGCTCCTGAAATAAGATTTAAGAAAGACCTTATTATTTAACTCTACTCAAGCATTAATATTGCTTTATTGCTCAAGCAACATGGCTATCTTTAAGCTTATTGCACAAGCATTAATGATTCGAATTAGACAAACCTTGAACTCCAACAACATTCCAACGAGTTATCTTGTCAGAACAGCTAACTGAAAACGTCGTATCACCACGACCAGGCTTCCTTTGAACCTTTCCAGTGTATTGCAGGCCATCATCTGCAAGTGTAACACCTCATAAACTCTCTGGGTAAGTAAATCAGTTCTTATCCTGACAAAAAAGGTTTCTCATTACAATGGTACTTGGAAAAATAATAATAATAATAATAAAATCAGTTCTCATTACAATGGAGCTGAAAAATAATAACAAAAATATGACAGGGTTCAATAAAAAATATAATAAAGCCCTGTAAAAAGGAAAACAAATTGACCTTAAAAATAAACAACAAGCAATAAGAAAGGGTTCCACCATTAATGATATTCGTTCTTGAAGCCTCGTTAATCTCTTCCATGGAAATGTTAAGCTTATGCAGAGATGCTGATGAGTTACATTCTCTTGCATCGATATTTCTAAGCGGAGGCAAAGATGAGCTTAGTGAAACATCACCACCTACAAAAACAATAAAAAGGTTACAGCACTCATAAAATACACTTGCCCAAAGATAGTAAGCATATTTTTTTTAAAAATCAACAAAAACTTACATGGCAATTGAGATATGTAAAGATGTAACTGCCAACCCTCCCTTAATTTATATTTCCCTTTGCCAGGACCTGTTGAGTCCAATTGGAAAACTGAATTATTGGTTACATCATTATCCAGCAACTCTTGGGCTCCTTTTATATTCAAAGCATTTGAAAGACATTGAATCTCTGTATAGAAGAACCTACGCAACATAGTAATATAAATCTCTTAGATAGCAAAAAAGAACAGGCGAATTGTATCCTGGAATATGATAAATGTCATTATGACATTGAAAAATAAAAAGATCAGAACCTAAACAATATAAATAGTGGAAGTAACAGTATAGGCGGAAATCTTAACAAAGGGAAGAAGATGTAAGGAAGTAGGATAAATAAACCTCAATAAAGCTCTTCGGGCAATAATTTCAGCATGGGCATCATTGACAATGTCACCACGCGGGCTCAAGAGCGAACCACCAATACATTTAGTTCCCGTTCCCAATGCCACAACTTCCAAACCTGAACACAAAACAATTAATTATATTTCAGATAAATTAGTCACACAGCATGAAAAGAGAAGAGAAGAGAAGAGAAGAGAAGAGAGACCTTGAGAAGGAGAAGAGAGGAGAAAGGCAGCCAACACAGTGACTTCGCGTCCCTGCGGCTTTCCTTTCTTTGGAAGACTTTTATATGCAGATATCACCTTCTCTGATACTTTCTTTCCCCAATCTTTCTCTGTCGACCTCGCTGACTCACTCTCCATCCACTCAACTCCAGTCGACTCACTCTACACGATCGTACTCTTCACAATCTTCGCAGGTCACCGAACCATTGGGTCCCACTTCAAGAACCCCATCATCGTCATTTTCGTGTACTTTAAAACCCTAATTGTGCTTTTACCTACATGGATGACCTAATCGAAGTGGAGAAACTATTCCTTTCAGTCAAACGCTCCACACAGCGCGTGTCCAATCAGCCTTTCGGATGTTCTACCTAACTATGAATGTAAGTGAATAACACGACACATGAGAGCGTGGAGAATCTTATTGTTACTTTCAAACTGTTTTTATTTTCCACATGTCCAACTTAATCCAATCCTTCTCTTAATTACAAAGAAATAAATCGACCGTTTGATTAAACTATCTTCATGATCAACGGCGACTAGACCGCGTGTGTATGTGACTCAATGTTGATCAAAATAAATCTGATACTTTTTTTTTTCTGCATTTGTCTCCTGTTTCAAAGCCATACATATATAAAGAGACAGAGACAGTCCCACACTAGAATATAAGAGCGACGTGCGACGTTTTCCATAATTGGATTCTGTTTGTATTGTCGTTTTGATTATTTTGTAGTGAGCTTTAATATTATGGCACAGGAACACCTGAATAAGACTGAAGCTGAGTCGCCGGTGGCTCCGGTTCCATCTCTTACGACGGGGAAAGCTGTTAGTCAAGCAGCTGCAAAGAAGCCTGATGATTCCAAAGCTCTTGCTGTAGTTGATAGTAAGCTCTCTTTCTAACTCAGAAGTAGCAAACTCTCTGTGGCTATATGTAAGCTGCTTAGGCATTTGTTGATTATGATGAATCTTCATTTATTCTTCTGTAAGTTATAATAAGTTTTGATGTTTCTGAGTTCTAAAACAGAGACCTTTTATCGAATGACTCGTGAGTTTTTTGAAGGAACAAAATCGATCATTACATTAGGCACAGAGGATTCTGCTTTTCTCTGTTTTCTCAGCATCTAAATATAGGATCCAGATTCAGTATTCATTTCTGGATTTTCTTTCTATAATTTGCTTCATTTATGTTCTTTCTAAGATTAATTGATTTCCCTTTTTAGCTCTTTCAACTATTGTAAGCTTTTCAAGAAAATTATAATGAGATTATGCTTTTCAATTGATTTGTTTAAACAGATTTTCAATGACACTATTCTTTCTAATCACAAATCCAGTTAAAAGATGCCTTAACTCTCAAAGAACATTGCTTTATCAAATAGTAAAAAGAAGGGTAATTAAGGTTAAATGTTTTTATAGGAAATAAAATGTTTCTATGTTACCATATCCTTTATAATCAGATTTCTAGTCCAAGGAGAATCTCCTTTTGGCAAGACAACTTTTCCTTTGGGGTGCTTTTCGCATTATCATTTCTGTTCTCCTACTCTGTTTCTTTTGTAATATATTATTATTATTATTGCAGCAGCATTACTGTTCTACATAGTAGACTAAAGATATTGGTCCAATTGGTTTCTTGATTGAATTTGATGATTCTCAACAGGAGTTTCTTGCACACTACTTTGAATTAGGTCACTTTGCATTTTAAATAATGAGAATTATTATCAAAGACAAGACAATGACAATGATGGTTCCTGAACTCTAATATTTCAAATTCTCTTATTTTGATTTACATCTATATATTTTCCCAACCTTTCCCTTGTGTGTCTGCAGGCGTTGCTTGTAAACCTGGTTGACTTGATACTTTCCAGGAAATGTAAGAATATGTGTGTGACGATATAGGAACAATATAATCTAATACAAGTCTGATTCTTTGTTTCAAGAAGAGAAAAGTTGTCATTTGTTATATTGGGTCTCAATTCATTGAGAACTGAATAAGTTTCTTGTCAGCCAAAAAAACTAGACTAAAAAACAGGGGTTTCAAGTCAATTCCTGTAAACACACTCAATTTTGAATATCTAATTAAATAATTAGATGATATATCATTATATAATTAAATATTATTTAATTATTAATTTAAAATCATCTAATCACGTAATAAAACCATTTGGATATTCAATCGGTTTTCAAAACTAGGTATATATAGTTTTATTGAACATGGTAATATAACAAAACAACAATCAAAGTTTAACATGAATATTAAAAGGTTTTAGGCGACCACAAATATTACATATCTTCTATACATACTAGGTCTGGATTAATACCAATAACATCTACCTTCACAAAAAATTTCATTGATCTTGCACCATTCTTCATAACCTAAGGTAACCAAAAACGGCCTCAAAACAGAGGTTTCAGAATAGGCATGATGCCTCAGAGGGGCAGATCAAAGAGTTGTCCATCAACATTGCAGAAGATGTGGCATAGACACAGTCATCTTCCAAGAAGCTCATATCATTGTTGATAGGAAAATCCAACAGCAGTTGCAGTGCAGAGTCTGATGAATCCTGCAGCTCACAACTTGATGAATCAGACCCGGCAAACGCATCCTCAGTGCATGATTTATAGCTCTTGCATTCTGTGTCTTCATTTTGATTACTTGCCAGAGTCGATGAACCCCCTAGGTTGTGGCCAATGTCCATGGTGATAGCTGAAACTGATCCACATTTTGTACATGAAGAACCGTGGGAAATGGGGCTTTCACATGCTGGTTTTTCTGCCTTGTTGAATTTCCTAAACGATACTCCAATCTCTGAATTCCAGATGCGAAGGAAATAATCAGAGTCAGTTTTCCCGAAATGCTGTGGATTGAAGAGCAAAGACTCCCTGGAAAGCCTAGCTTCAGCTTCAAGCCTAGCATTCTCCCACTGAGCCATGTGGCGAGTGGTTGGGGATGCAGGAGCTTTAATGGCTGGTCCGCAGGAGGAGGTGAGGGGCTCATGAGTTTGCGGATCCAGCCCCATGCATAGCATGCGCTTCTTCAGGTGAGTGTTCCATAAATTCTTGATCTCATTGTCAGTTCTTCCTGGAAGCTGCGAGGCAATGGAAGCCCACCTGAAATCCATTAATGGTGTAGTCATTTTTTAATTCTATACTAGTTCAGGGCAAGACATGGTGGTCATTAAACATTGTAAGTAGTTGCCAAAACTAACAGAAAATATAGTCTGATTACGACAATAAAGTGATAATTGCATAATCAAATAAGGCAAAACCCAAGTCAAAATGCAAACAACTTCAAATGATCAATCAAAAACAGTTTTGCTTTTGATATGCTTTCTTTGGATTTAGTGTCCGGGCTAGACACAGAGTGGCTCTAAAACTATTTTCATACATCATGATCTAATTCCGGATAGTTTTACTTTTAAACTTTATAACCCAAAATAGTTTTACCAACTCACAAGCTAAATAGCCAATTTTTTCTTTGCCATGGAGTTGCATAACTCCATATAATTCTATCCCTATTTAAGTTACATAAGCATTCTAACAGCTAACTAGAAAATATCGTATTAAATTAAGGTTTGAAGCAGAAAAGAAACCTATTTCCAAGAATGCCATGAAGCTGTATGACACGCTTCTCTTCCTCTTCAGTAAAGGGGCCACGTTTTATGTCCGGCCGAAGATAATTTGTCCACCTAAGCCGGCAACTCTTCCCACATCGAAGAAGACCTGTCAAATTACAAAGTCATGAACAGCCCATACTAATATTTTACAAACAAACATTATTCAAAAACTTTTCTTAAAGGAGATAAAAAAGACAATGCACATTTTGATCATGAAAAGTAGCGTGTTTTAGGCAAAACCACAACCCCATAAGCTTAAATCTGATGTAACTGAAGAGACATGGTAAATAATAGTGATCATTGTAACACAAGGTCTACATAAACAAAACAAAGGAAGTTTGAAACCTGCGAGCTTAGGCAGAGAACGCCAGCTTCCATAGCCATTTTTTTTTATGTACTCGATAAGAATCTCATCCTCTTCAGGAGTCCAAGGCCCTTTCTTCAATCCCTTCTTATCACAACATGGCGTCCTTCCCATCTCTCCACTTAATATTAAATCTTCAACAACCAATTACTCAACACTACTGAATTGAAACACCCCTAAAGCCTTAAAGCTCACACTCACTTTAGAGGGAAAAAGTACTGTGGAGCAAATTCTATAGTTTCAGAGATAGAAACAGACATGCATTCAGGGAGAGGAGAGGTTTAAATGCTAGTTTGATGTTATCCATGGAAATCAAAAGTGAATATTATTGCTGCTGTTATTAATAATGTAGCCAGTACAGTCAGCGAGCTTCATGCTGGGTTTGCAATTAATATAAAGTGCAAGTATTTAATGCAAGATCATTAACAACTTGCACAAACGGTCAGGAGAGTTAATGGGGTTTCTTTTCTTTTTTTGAGGTTGTTCAGAAGAACAGCAACCGCGAAAAAGAGAAAGAGGCAATGGACAGAATTGAAAGCAAATGCAATGAAGTTGAAAGTGAAAGCAAATATAATTTATGAAGAAAGAGAGAGTTATGGCCAGGACAGTGACATGCAGCGTACGGATACAATGATGAACTGATGTTCGTACCCATATAAATTATTCAAATGAAGGCAGGAGCAAAGAAAAAATGAGAAAAACATTAATGGCAATGAAAAGACATTCAGAAATATTTATTCATTTGTAATTAGAAACGACTGAACACTTGCATATTTCTCTACTCATCACTTGAATGTGATGACGTGTCAATTGAGTCAAAGAAACGTGAAAAATGGATAATAAAATATTATAAAATAAAACCATTGGGTTATGGCCATCGGCTGGTCCTTTCAGTCTCATAAATGGTAGGGTGACTTGTATCTTCGCTGGCAACTTCGTCATCAGTAATTGCGCGCGCATATATATATACATACATATATGATATATATATATATATATATATATATACAAAAATAAAATATTAACTTATTTTAATATATAAATAAATATATATTATTATATAATTAAATAATTTTAAAGTAAAAATAAAAAAATAATCAATCAGTTGACCAAATGACCATTTCTCACCCGAATTTTGATGAATCTACAGTGTATACTCGTCAAAGTTTAATCAAAAAACTTTATATCTAGTATTATGTCAGGTAATTCAAACATGAAAATAAAATTATCAAAGATTGAATAGCGGTGACAGTGGATCTGACAGACAACAGTTAATTAAAAAAAGAGCACTTGTTAAGCACTAATTAGTTATTTACGGGGAAAATCAGATTTTAATATTACATCGTGCAGACTACTTGATTCATTGTTATTTAGCATACATATATAAATAACACAAGGGGTGTTGATGGGCCACTCCAGCATTCAATGTGCCTGCAAAAATTTAATTTTAAATATAAAGTACCTCCTTAAGAGATGCGGCTGATACCCGTCCCTCCCGAATCTGCCACGGGAGGAAAAAACCATATAATTCTTAAAATTTTTATTTTCTTTCAGTGGCTTTAGATAAACGCTATGAATAATTTACCCAATGCATACACAGTAAGTACCCTTTTATCCCACCAACGATGAAATGTGCCCTAGTATATAAACTAGTATGCAAATTTTGTTAATCAATATGAATTTGGGAATATGGGGCACTGAATGAGGGCAGAGTATGTCTTCAATTTTGAAACCTAATTGCAGCTCTTTTAGAATCTGCTTATGGATGGATATGTTTTGCCGCCGGGAAACTGCCCATAAATGCAATGGCATACTAAACATATGACCTGTTTGTCGTCTTTGTTCTCCACTCAAATTCTGAGGCTGAATTGTGCAGGATGGAGCTTCCCACCCTCACCTTGACACTGGTCACTATAAAAAACACTCACATAAGCAACACAACTTTGTATTTACATAGAAACTCTGTAGCCCTAGAGCCCTCAAAAGACAAAGCAAAATAATCACATTGAGAGGGCACGATTTCCAGGTTAAATTATAGTTACCAAACATTTATATGGGAAACCAGAAGTTAAAAACACAACAGAAAATGCAAAAAAAAAAAAAAGATAGAGAATATTAGGCACAAAATACATCCAAAGTTCAGCAGTATTAAAACTAAAAAACCAACATACAAGAACCAAACCAGTCAAGCAGAATCAAACACAACTATGAACTTTGCTTCTATCCAGGATTTATAAACCATTCTAAAGCTCTCCTACAATCCTGTTAAATATTTAGGGCTATGAAAATCCAGGAACCAGGAAAAAAAATTCCAGGGTTAATCACATACAGCACCAGCCACAAGTCTTCAACCAACAATACCAAAACCATAAATGCTTCCTCAGCAACAAAGCTAAGTGCCTTAAACTGGACAGCCTCTGTAATCCTAATCAACAAGCAAATAACATCATTCATTAGCACATATACTGTAATCAAACCATCAAAATACACTCCAACTTCCAATAGAAGAAGTCCCATTTTATAAAAAAAAAAAAAAAAAAGCCTGGGGCACAAATCTGATCAACCTGGAGTTACATAAGGTATGAAAATTGTGTTAAGGATAGGGTACTTCAATATCATCTTCTCAACTAGTAAAATATAATTGGACACTGATTATAACCTGTCCCTCACCCTTTAAATTTAAAAAAAAAAAATCAAAAAGACCATTGTAATTAATAGTAAAAGGGTTGAAATAAAGAGCACCAATTTATAATGAAATGCCAAAAGTTATGGCCCATTTTATAAATGCACTTCGAATAACCAAAGACTGCACCTGAAAACAACTCCTAATGTGCATCATTTATGGTATGCCAAAGAGTAATATGAACTATAAATGTTTGACTTCAATGGTCTAAATAATCCTAAACCATAGAAAATATATTCTGATTCTTAAAAAGCATAATATCAAAGGTCTAGATGGATATCACCAGAATAGAATTTCAACAATTCTAGCATGTCAAGAACCAATTAACTTTAAACATGCATACATGACTTAACATTTCACAAAGCATCTTAAGCATGCATACTTGACTTAATATTTTACAAAGCATCTTAAGCACAAGGCACCACATATATAGTAGACTATCAATAGCGATTACTCACCACTGTTACCACCATAGCCACGTCGAAAGATATATGCCACAAGTTACCGGCAGTAAATTGCCTGATCAATATGTGGAGGAATTTGCTTGATTTCAGTACCAAGTTCTTGCTCAATCCTATACCTGTTGAGGTGAAAATGCTTACAAGTCAGAAAAAACAGGAGTATACGTTTGTTTGATAAAGAACACATAGGAGTGACAACATATTTCAGGAAACAGGTGATAAGGAATTCAAGGGAAAAAGAATCATACAAGTTAAAGCGATCCTCATAAGTAATCAAATTTACAGCTAACCCAAGGTGTCCAAACCTTCCTGATCGACCAACCTGCAAGTGAAATAAACATCCATAAGAGTTTACAAGGAAATAACTCAACTGAAAAGGAAAAATAAAATATCTGTCCATACTCTGTGCAGATATGTCTCAGAGTTCTTGGGAAAATCAAAGTTTATGACAACATTCACCGCTTGAATGTCAATACCTCTTGTAAACAGGTCTGCATCAAGCATTGGTAATCATTAGTATCAGACACAACATATTACAAGGTTTTCTTCAATAAGGAAATAAAATTGATTCTCCAATAAACAGAGAAACTTCATTATGCGGAGCACATAAATAACTTTATTCAATTTTTATTTTTTAACAATTGGAAAAAAAAAAAAGAACTTCACTTTATTTTGAGCTTAAGCCTAGTTTTTGTAAAAATCTTATGCTATAGAACCAAATACAGTTTTGGTCAGTTTTCTTCTATATAAAACATAAAACAAGATGAACAGTGACCTCTTACAACCTTAAAAGGCCCCAAACAAGAAATTCAACAGACAATTGTATTTTCCCCTTTAAGAAAAAAATTAGAGAGAGATAACTATCTCATCTTGATATCAAGATGTATCCCTTATGTTAAAAAAAGCACCAATAACATACCAGTACAAACAAGATTCCTGCATGCACCGTTGCGGAAGTCATGAAACACTCTATTGCGATGATCTTGCAGCATCTTAGCATGAATGTAAAAACAAGAGTAGCCAAGTTCCGTAATTTTCTTGGCCAAAAGTTCAACTCGATTCACCGAATTGCAAAAAATGATTGATTGATTTATTTGCAGCTGAAGACAGACAAATTATAATATCATGTTATATCTCACATTGAAACAAAGTGCAGAGATGAAACAATAAACAACCACTGGGTTGAGCTCACACCTTAGAGAAAAGAGTATTTAGGCAGTGGACTTTCTGCCTTTCTTCAACAAATGCATAATATTGAGTAATACCCTTGAGAGTAAGCTCATCCATGAGATTAATAACATAGGGCTTTTGCAGGTATCTATCTTTAAAGTCCTTCACAGTAACCGGGAATGTGGCTGAGAACATCAAAATTTGACGATTTGCAGGCAGAAAACGAATAAGCTGCTCAATTGAAGGTTGAAACTCGGGTGACAAGAGCTTATCAGCCTGTAAAACAACGCATAGCACCATTAGATTTTTGCATTCCATAGAGTTGAAATATAGAAAACAGAATAGTTAAAAATGCAAATAATTAAATATTTAATGCTCTACCATCTCATCACAACCCAAACCAAGCCCTTCCAAATGAAACAAAAAATTAATTTAGAAACTTATTGGATCTACCAGCCAACCACCATGTGTACAGACACCATGAACGAGTGATTTATCTTTCATGAGGAAAAGATATATCCATAAAACTTGTAGTTCTTTCAACAGGAAAAAATCCAAAATATTTAATTTATTTTTACTACAGAAATTCAAGTTCCTCATTTCTTGTAAATGCCTCTCCTCTCTTATGATGTAAAATGTGAAAACAAAATTAAACTGATTGATCATCAAGCTGGTACTCCACCCATCAAATGATGAAATAGAATTTAAATATGAAGCATCTACCTCATCCATTACAAGCATTGAACAATCTTTCAAAATGCAAACACCCTTTTTGGCAAGATCAAGAATTCTTCCAGGAGTTCCAACAAGCAAATGGACCGGTTGATACAAACGCATGATATCATCCTTAAGACTGGTACCACCTGTGGTAACCATGACTTGGATTTTCAAATGCTTCCCAAGCTCCTTACAGACCTGCGATGTCTGAAGTGCCAACTCTCGTGTTGGAACAAGGATAACAACTGCACGAAAATATATCAAAAGAAGAAACTTAATACACAGTTTGCACTATAATAAATAATTGGGAAAAAGCATACTTTTCACTCTTTATTAATTTCAATAATAAAATTAATTTTTTTTCCTAAGCATCAATAAGTGACATGAACCAATCATGTGGAGAATCGAGTTCACAGGCTTTCCAAAAAGACCAACTATTTGACTCCAAAAACTTGCTCATAAAGATGAGCTCACACTGATATTTGAGTATCCCAGTGATCCTTCCAACCTTTCTTACCAGTCACCACCATAAAAAGAAATCATCAGTAGACCTAATAAAGAAAATTGAAAAATTCATTAACGTTTCCAAATACACTAGAAGCAACACTTATAAACAGAATACTCCCTCTCAATTGGAAAAATAATGCATGATAGATGATGAACAAGGCTTTTCTATGCATGCTAAAGTTAAGCATTGAAATAGCCACTAGTTTCTAACCAGGGCAATCAATGTCATGCAAGTAAAAATAGCAAAACTGCAAACACCATACCCTGAATCACATTGTTATCTAGGTCAATCTTTTCCAAGGCTGGAATGCAAAATGCAGCAGTCTTCCCAGTCCCATTTTTCGCTCTTGCAAGAATATCACTACCAGTCAAAGCAATAGGAATACTTTCTTCCTGAATAGGAGACGGTCTTTCAAACCCTTTTTCATATATTCCCATAAGTAGCTCTCGTTTCAGAAAATAGTCCTCAAATTCATTCCCTTTTGTGGCTGTCACATCCTGGATGATGATAAACAGATTAGCTATACAGTAAAGGCTGTGGAAGATTGCAAAATCTCCAAAGACATGATAAGCTACTAGTTCAACCAAGTGACAATGAAATTAATTTTGCTTTTTCGTTCAGTATTTACAAAAACAATAAGAGGATTTCTGAACTTCAAATAATCAATGACATCTAAAGTAACAAGCTTTAAAATCTACAGAAATATACAAGGTTCTCATCAATTGATAGTTCACATGAACTGCCAACAATATAAAATAATAATAATAATAAAACCCAAGAAATTTCTTTCATTCAAATTATGTGAATGTGCACATAAGGAAAGTAACTTTTATCACTCTGCATAGCATCAACTTGTAAAGACAGTATATGAAAAAATTACAAGAAAAAATACAAATGCCCAAAAAAATACAAATGCCCAAATCAGCAGCAATAAAGTGAATTGATCCTATTGGAGTCTCATTGAGTTCAATTTACCTAGTTAAAAGTAAACTATGATATAATACATCCACTTTATCTGCACATACTTAATTGTTGTAAAGCCCATTAGTTCATTATGAGATCATCAAATGGTAAAGAGAGTAAAAACATCAAGGCCAATTCTACATACAGTACTCAAGGTCATTGCTGGGCCAAAACATATAAAATAAATAGATGTAATGCAATTTCTCTAAACAATGCTAGAAACAGTTCAGGTAATGTTGCCAATGGTGAAGCAATGCAGATGATGATTCATTCAAACCAGCATTTGAAACATTATGTAAAGCCATACCTCTGTTTTATAACGTGTATCAGGTGGTGGTATCGTTAGCCTTGCCTTCCAATCTTGTGAACTAATAAGAGACGAGAGTCAAAGAATAAAAAGAAAAAGATCAGGCCCATTTGAAGAATTAACACTGCGAAAATGCAGAATAATAGGAAACTTAGAAAACGAAATTTGTAAAAGTATACACTAAATAAGAAGCCCATCAATGTCTACATAAATGATCATCTTAACATCATTCTACCAATTGCAACTTCACCGCTGTGTAATCTCAAGGCAAATGCAAAGATTATTATACTAGGAAAATTTGAAGGTTGAATTCAAGCCCCAAAAAAAAAAAAAGAGAGAGAAAACATATATGCTTAAATGATCACAAGGTTTCGAGTGACAAAGAGTTATCCACAAACGAAAACACTGGAATGCAAGAAGCCAAGTATTTTAAATATCTGGCTCGACCATAAACAAAGTACCAATACGAAATATAAAATCCTTTTCTATAGCAAAGAATAATCTCAACCAACAGAAATAACCTAAATACAAACCTTGGGTCGATAGCGGCTTCGGACTGAACGGTCTTCTCGACCTCGTCAACAGCTGGAGACTCAGCTCCAGGAAAATTGTTTCGTCTCAGCCACTGCTGCTGCTGTTGAAACTGTTGCGGGACCAAATTCCGCTGCACGTACTGTTGGTGAGGACGGTTGGACTGAAAACTAGGGTTAGCTGCGTTGATGCCACCTCGGCCACTGCCGATCCCCGGCGGATACCTCCCTCTACTACTATTATTCATCACCACCGTCTCAGAACGAAAATAAAACCCTAACGACGACCTAACTGGACCCAAACTAGCAATTAAAATTGATGCTAGGGTTTTTTAGCAAAGTAAAACCTAAACAATGCACAACAAAGAGTATTGAGTGGGAAAATCTAGGGTTCGTTTGTTAGAGAGACTCAGATCGTAAAAAATGACGAAAATCGATCGATTATAAACCGATCTGTTAAAGTAACTGAAAAATAATTTGACTTCAGAAATGAAGAAGCAAGTGAAAAAGAAACGATTTGGTTTCTAGTTGAGGAAAGGAGGAGGAGCAAGATTAGCGAGCGAGTCGACTCATGGCTTGTTTGTTTGTTCTGTAGAAACTGCAAAAATGAACAAATCACACCTGTCCTTCCTTAGTGCGTCAATGGATCGAGTCTTTCTTTTATTTACGAAATTTTCCCACAATTTTTATATATTCCTGGACAGCCACCGACCTCTGTCTCCTTTTTCTTGGAATCTTTTTTTCACTATTTTTTCTTTTATATTTTAAAAAATTATAAATATATAATTAATTTATAAATTTGAATTTGAATATTGTAGTAAATGTGGGTATTCAGTTGAATTTGCTTGTGAATAAATAGAAAGTACTTCTCAACTCGCTGTAATAAATAAATAAAATTTGCAAAATTATAATTGTGTAATATTGGCATGCTCAGCTGTCTACTGCCAACGGGCCAGAGCAGTAATGGCCTAATGGGGCGATATCCGCGAAGATCCCGGGAGAAGTGGTGTGCATTGGTTTGTGTACCGTACCAAAGGGTAATAACGTCAAAACAAGTTCTGAAGGCAAGAAGATGTTTGCAATGCAGTTAAAATTTTTAAGGGTGTTTCAGAGTTTTTAGAGTTTGCATTTATAATTATTAAAAGGTTGGGGATACTATTTGAGTTTCCCAATGGCCAAAAAACTTATTCTCACCCAAGGATTAGCACATTTCCAACAAAATTTCGGTGAAATTTTAAAAATTCAAATATCTATTTATAAATTATTAAATTTAATAAATTATTAGTTATAAGGGATAAAATCATTATTTTATTACTGAAATCTTAAATTTTATATCATTTTCTCTATTTTATTAAAAAAACTAACAATTTTTTAGGAATAAGTTTTGAAAATTTTATTTCTCTCCCTAAGGTTTTCTCTTCTTTCTTCAACAATTGGAATCTGTTTCCATTGTCAGTCAACCTTCTCATTATCTTTTTCTTCTACCATCAACCTTTCCACTGATAACAATTTTGTTAGACAAAGATGAATCGTTTTTTGTCATCGGTCGAACAAAAATGATTCATTTTCGTTTAACCAAAGAATTGGCTTCAAGTGAATCTTTTGATGTCGATCTTTGTTTCTTTCGCTGCGGTTGATGATTCGATGCCAACGATTTAGAGCCAATCTTTGTCTCCATAATAGTTAAAACGAAGATGAAAGAGCAAATGATTTAACTGATGATTTAGAGTCTAAAGCCATTAGAGATGAAAAGTGCTAGACATGTCAATAGGTTGAGTTGAGTGAGGTCTTAGGCCCTCACAGTAATGGGTTTTGGCTTAGTGCATCAAGCTCATGGCCCAACCCATGAAAATTTGAAGGCCTAGGGCGGGCCTATCCTTGTATATATAGGGTAGAGTCTTAATTGAGTCGACCTATTTAAACAATTTTTTAATTTTTAATTAAAAATATTAAATATAAATTATTTTCAATTATTAAAATTGAGGACAGTACTATGACAATTTTATTAATAATTTGTCACTTGTGGTAGAGAAATATCATAGTTATATGATAAAAAATATTATAAGTTTATAATATAGTATAAATAAATTAACTTACATATTGAATAATTATAAACATAAATAAAATATATATACCATACCATTTATTATTTGTGAATTCAGACAGTTTCTAAAAAATAGTTAATAAGAGAAAATGAAATTAAGAATATGATTAAAAAAATTGATATTGAGAGATTAAAAGATTTATAAATAAAATTGGAAATGAAAAAAATTTAGATTGGTATATATAAAAAAAAATTAAACAAGCCACGTTGAAGCCTTAGTTGCTTTAGTTGCTTTTGTCACAAGTAAAAGCAACTGAAACATTTATTTCTTTTTATTTTTCAATAGTATTGGGTTGGCCTGATCCGTGGCTTTAATATTAAAAGTTCACAACTCGATCTGAAAGGTTCATGGGCTAGGCTCAGTATGCTACAATGTCAAGTTAGCCCAAACCTAAATTTCTTGTTTCAGGCCAGGTCTCTAATTGGCCTGACCTAGTTGACATGTCTAGAAGGAGCTGACGATTTAGCAAAGAAGATTGGGCTACGATTGGATTTCATAAAACCATCAGAGATGAAACCCTAGAAATGGGGGTGAAATAAAAGTTTTAAAAAGTTTGGAGGAGAGGGAACTTCAAAAGAAAAAAATTTGAAAAGTATAGGAAAAAGTAAATTTTTCAAGACTTAATATTGAAAAAAATTGTTAATTTTTTAAATTAAAAAATAATATAAATTTTAAAGGTTTTAAAATTTAATAATAAAATAATAATTTTATCCTTTATAATTATAATTTTTAATTAAATTTAATTATTTAATAATAGGTATTTAAATTTTTAAAATTCTATGATTATATTTCTAAAATGCGTTAAACTTTGGATGGGGATAAGTCTTTTGGCCTTTCCAGATTATAAAAGGCCACAAATAGGTTCGGTTTTCGGATGACTTTTTTTCTGGAAAGTTGTTTTGGATATGATATGATTATTAATTAGGTGCTTTTAGCAAACAGTTATCGGTGGATTTAGGTTTGATCAAGATCAAGGGTAAGCATAACCTCTGACAAGTTTGAGATTCAAATTTGGTTTGTAATCAATTTAATTTTAAATTTTAAAAAATTATTTAAATAATTTTAAATTTTTTATAATTATATCTTTATTTATTAATTTTTTAATAATATCTAAATTACCAAAAAAAAATCTTGTAATCCCTCTATCCAAATATATCAAATATCAATATTAATATGAAAAGAATCTAAATAGAGTAAAACAAAACTCTTTTAAATGTAAATCAAGTAGAATAAAACAATTCTATATAAAAAATATTAAAAGTTATACAAGAAATCCTATCATGGAGTTGGTTGACATAAAATAAAATTAGAATAATGAAAAGAAATCTACATGCATTTTACAGGTCTCTCTCAAAAACGCAAGTGGTGTTTCACCATCTTCCATTTTCAGCCGGGACCTGATCTTCAGACTCACTAGTTGTTTCCCAGAAGGATTGCAACTCCACTTGTAAATTCTCAATCTTCTCCTTAAAAGCTGCAACATCCAAACCACCAATAATCTCATTCTTGATCTCTGCTATCATTTTTTCTGCTTTTTCTGAACTTGAGGCCTCAGCAGCTATTTCTGCCTTCAACTCCACAATTTTCCCTCGAAGCCCTGATTCATTTATCACTCTTTCAATCTCTTTCTGAATCTCCCTGTTCACATTTACTATTTTTTCTCGCAACTCTGGAGGTGGCTTTGTCATGTTTCTCTTTGTTATCCCAACAATTTCCAAGTCTGCTGCTGACTTCAAAGCCTCCATCAGCTCCTTCCTAGCTTTTCCTACTTCTTCCACCAAACCCTTATCCAGCGGATCGCCTTTTGATAACTTTTCTTGAGCAATCTTGATAAGTTTCATCTTTTCCTTTATCTCTGCTGGAACTTTTTGGTTAATTTTTTCTTTCAGCTTCTCACTGTTCTGTTTCAGCTCAATGAGCTTGTCAACCGTGTGTGGTTTTTCGAGCTTCTGCTTTAACCCAAGATAAGCTCCTGGCTGTGACAAATTATTCCTGAATTCTTGCATTATTTTATCCACTTTTTCCTTTAGATTTTGATCAAGGGGCTGATCACCTGGGGCTTTAGATATTGCCAACTTGACCGATTCAAGCTTCTCCTGCAATCCCATTGCGATGAATGCATTGGTAATCTCATTGTCTACATCTTGCCTGAGTTTTTCAATTGCTTGGCTAGTAATTGGATCAGATGGTATCTTTGCTTCCATTATCCTTTTCCTTAAGTTCTCAAGGTCTGACTCTATATCTGAAGCCTTTAGCATATTGACTTCAGAAGGCTTCATGTTGTGTTTCCTCTCTGGATCCACCGGAATCCCTTCTTGGAAACCCCCAATTGACCGGAATTTGAGCATTTGGTGTCGCAGAAGGCTTCTGTATCCATTTTTGTCAATTCCTAGGTTCATTTCAGCATGACTTTAAGTGGCAGATGATTCATAGATCAACAAATGGAAAAGGATAAGCCATCAAAGTGGCCAAAACAAAAATGCAAACTCCATAAATATTAGAAAGAAAGCTTTCTCCATCACTGGGATAAAAAAATATACACAAAACAAAACGTCAACAGATAGAAGCACATTTTCTAGAGGCATCCTCGTTTGGGATATCCTCTAATGGTGAAAAAATTCATGCTATAAAAGGATAGCACGGCACAACAAAGACAAAAGTATTTGAGAAGTAGAGAAGATTTCAAGAGTTCCAGAATTGGAAGATATTTAGTCAGCATAGTGTTTGTTTAACATTCATTCTTGCCATAAAAAGAATATTAATATGCCTAATAGCTACAGTTTTCAAACCTTTTCAACTCTGTACATATAGAAATTGAAGTATCACTCACCTCCATGGCCTTGATGATTGTGAGTTTAATTTGTTGCGAAGCCCACGCAGGATCTGAGTGTGCACCCCCAAGGGGCTCCTGTGTACAAGGGCAGCAACATCAATAACAACAAAACAAATCTCACAATACAAGCAGAGCACATCAATTACAAAGGAAGAAACAAAATTAAAGTATCAAAATGCTTACTGGAATAATACCATCAGCAATTTTAAGCCTGTAATGTTCTTGAGCTGTGATTCTTAGTTTTTCAGCTGCCTACGAAATTTCAAGTGATATGCTGATGAATATATATATGGTTTACATTTGGGACGATTCCAACTATTATAAAATGACATCCTGTCAAACAAAAATAGTCATTTACCTTAGGAGCTGCTTGGGATGATTTCCACAATATAGCAGCACATGCTTCAGGACTAATCAAAGAAACAGAGCCATGAGAAAGAACCACCAAACGCACATAGCATATGATAACCAATAAGAAAGTAAAATCATGACAGCCAAGAGGCTCAGGGAGAAATAACAAGGAGAGGATTATTCTTACAGTAGGGATAAGGCTGTGAAGAATTAGGTTCTCAAATCTGGTTTAATTGCAAACAAAGTGCCTTTAGAAACATAAAAATTTAACAACGAACTAGTTATATACAGGTTTTACTTACTATGCCATGATTAACTAGTTTACAGGTAGTATTAGTTAGAGAAGGAAGGAGAAAATAGAAAGAACTGTTATCACCTTGCAACATAGAAAGCTGAGTTCTCAAGCATAAACAATTTATTGGCACAAGCAATGGCAAGGGCTCCCCAGAGCCACCTTCACCAGTTACCACTGATATGATGGGGACTTTAAGACTAAACATGGTCCTCAGATTATGAGCTATGGCTTCACCCTGCACAGAACAAAACAGACATAAAGCAAAAAGAATTGAAAATAATACAACGTGCAATGCATGAAGAACAACTGCATACACACTTGACCAAGTTCCTCAGATTTGAGATCAGCAAAGGCTCCAGGAGTGTCAACAAATGTAATGATTGGAAACCCGTGATGATCAGCATATTTCATCATGCGCAGGGCCTTCCGATAGCTGTTAACAGCAAAGCAAACATGATGACATTGAGATATACTTTTACCAGGTGTTCAAGATTGTAAAATCATGGTAACATCTCATCTATCAATGAGAACATGAAATCCTGAAACATACCCATGAGGAGTTGGCATGGCAAAATTGCGGAAAATGTTCTCGTTTGTGTTTCTACCTTTCTGATGGCCTATAAACATGTATGTCTTACCTTCCATGCAGCCAATACCAGTAACTATAGCAGGATCATCATAGCCTGCACGATCTCCATGGAGTTCCACCCACTATAAGAAAAAGAGATAAGAATCAGAAAATTAATGTAGTCTCTCACTATTTAGAATAATATATGATGAAAGTGATGGGAGTAATTAATTACCTTCTCTGTTATATTCAGTATGTGATCAAGTACTGTTGGTCTGTTTGGGTGTCGAGCAATAGCTAGGCGTTGAATGGGTGTCAAATGGGTGTACAAATCTTTCAAGGCCTGATTTTATATACCAAAATTTACAGCAATGTCAAGAAAATGGGACCAATCATGTAGACTGTAATTCTAAACAGTATGGCATAAAACGCATATAAGAATTACCTGTTGATATTTGTTTTCCAGAGCTCCAATTTGATCACTAAAATCAAGACCAGTATCATCAGCGATTCTACGTACCTACAGTATACATATTGAACTAAGCAAAAACACAGGAAGAGGGACACTTTCTTTGCTCTGTCACCTAGGACGTAAAAAGGTTACACATTTAGTTACCTCAATTATCTTTTTCTCCAGATCAACCAGCGGCTTCTCAAATGGAAGAGTCACTGGTTTTGGTTTCTCAGTAAGGGGCTTGAAATAAGACAAGAAAGCCAAGTGCCCACTACAGATATTTGGATCAATATCATCAGGCCAAGGGTACTCATGCTTCTTCCCAATTTTAACCTTTGCAACAACACCAAACTTCTTTCTATTTAACCTTTTGAATGAAATTCTAAGAAGATAAGAGCTTGACCCAAACTCCAAGCCTCCACCGTCTCCTTTACTTACTCTTACACAATTTCCAGCCAAAAATGATAAGCTGATCATTTTCCTTTGCTAAAATTCAAATTTCTGTTCGAAGATGCTTCATATACTAACGTCCATCCGCTATCACAAACGGACAGTTTCTAAAGCCTGCAGAATTGCACATTCCTGGTGGAAAAGTAAACAGAAAAGAAAATGTAAATTACCGGGTGATTCGACAGTCGAAGTTCAGTTTTTTATTAGCTAGAATAAGAGAATGGATCTTCTGCCCGAAGGGTTACGGTTTATTGTGGCAAATTATCCAGCAAAAGCATGAGCTTAGCAAACCAGCGAGCTTCAGAAGCTGGGGAACTAAAGGTCCAGCTGTTTTGCCACATAAAATGGTTTTCAGGAAACAGAAAATGTCCAGAGGGGACTGGCTTACTGCTTTTAGTAAGGAGAATTCAACAACCAGATAACTTCCTCTGAGCAATCTAGAAGATGGACAAGTCATCAAGTTTGTAGATAACTTCTACTCAGCGTGGGACCTACATGCAGCCCATTAGGAATAATGCACGTGCCGAGTCAACTCGGCTTGTAGACTGGGCCTATATGGGCCGGACATTTTTAGAAATTGTGCTAAATACACCTCGCTCTCCTTGCTGACAACCCAATAGACATTCAAAAAACTTATACACGATTGTAGAAAAATGTTTGCTCTAGAGTGTGAGCGAGGCAGAAACCATAAAAACTTTGGAGTTCGATGATCGAATAATTTCAATTACGAACCCTAACGATAATCTGGGTAGCCTATAATTTATGTTATTTTCTATTTGGAAATGGATGATACAATCCTTTGCTTCAAAAAATCTTCCAGTTCGTCCTCATTGAATCCTCCCTCTTGGACAGTCTGCCCCGTGTAAGTTCTTCTCTGAACCTTCTTTTTGTACTTGAGACATCGTTAATTTGTAGTCAGTTGAAGTGGGTTAAACAGTTAAGTTATTGGTGATAATTTGTTTTCATCCTGCATTATATTGATAAAGTTTGAATTGGTAATGCTGTCACAGTGTGTTCGGTGTTTATTTTTCTTATGATACTGATCTTAGTTGATATATTATTTTCTCTCTTTGGTTTATAAAAATTTATCAACCCGCCTTGCAGTTGTCAAAAGCAATTTTCTCGGTTTACTTGCCCACCATGTAATTCTCAATATTGTTTGCCTAAATGCTACCAGGTAGGCAGAAATTCATGTCGGACTAGCAGATTTTAATGCACGTTATGTTCTTGATTAATAGACATATCTTAAGAAGTTGGTGAACTGCGAAATTTAAAAATATTGATGGAGTTCGCTTAAGTGGTGTTTTTAATTCTTTTCTTCTTAACAGTCTCATAGTAAACGACTGTTAAGAGGATATTGATAGTATGGATGAGGACGGTGTGTTATTATTGCTCTTTTTGCTGCTTCAAATAGTTATGTTATGTCTATTTATTTTGATGGACGAGTATTTCTTCCTTTTCCATCTTTAAAGAATGGCACTGGGCAAGAAATATTGGCCATTGGGTTTACTTCGGATAATTCTAAATCGAATCCTTTAGTGCTTGTAGAATCTGTTGTATATGAATCTTTCTACCAATATTTGATGTGTTTCTCAAACTGCTTCTGATACTGAATTACCAATCAGATATGTTAATTTCCTTGTATATCCTTCTTTGATTGGTTGTTTTGCGTGACCTTTTGGGCTAGTTCCTTATGGATCTTTACTTGTAGATTGATATTTCCATTTGTTTTGGTTACATATGAACATTCTATAATTTAAAGTATTCTTTTGTAATTGGTGTAGCAATATTTCTCATTCAATAATCTGCTAACTGAGAAATTGATTGAAATGGTTTCTCATTGAATTACACTCTGTGTCTGGCAGAATAAACTCTATCTGAGGAGCCGATTCAAAAGATCTTGCATGGTATGTTTAACTAAATTTTTGCTTTCAGCAGTCTTTGTACATTTTTCCATTCAGTTTCTTCTTATTCTTATTTGACTTTGACCAAAAAATAAATAAATAAATAACAAAAACAGATTCCTGCACCCCTTAGGTTGTAGTTGGAGTGAGATCCAATGGTCTGTCGAATGGTGTTTGTGCTCCCTGAATTGTGGACTTCTGCCTGAAGCTGATATTTATACTTTTCATTTCCTCTACGCAGGTGGATAAAGTCAGTTTTGATGATTTATCTGCAAAAGAGAAGAAATTGTTTCAAAGAGCCATTGCATCTGGAGTGCTGAGCAAGATGATTGAGCCATGGAAATTGGGATCCATGGCGGTTGAAGACTTCGGCTAGAACAATCTGTTTTAGCCAGCAAGGAACTGAACTTTTCCAACCTCTTGACAAGCATGAAGTGTCAGTGCCACCTGATCATGATCCAGAAGGTAGTGAATCCACTGAGGTTCCGCTTGGCCCTGAAACCCCACTGCCCAGAGTTAGCAAACTTAGCTCTACACTCTACAGAGCCGTCTCCGCTTTTACTTATCCACCTGGTTGACTTGATATATAGCTATTGTTTCACCCTTCGCCTCTATAATCGAGATTAGTAATCAGATGCCCTAGGGTCAGGGATGATGGCTTTGAGTGTGTCGGCTGTCTTAGGCCAAGGTGGGCAGCCAGAAAGTGTACAGGAAGCCATGCCTTTTTGCTTGGAGCAAACTTGCACGTCTTACAAACACACAGGAGGGTTGCAGTTTGGATTGGCTGCTATTGATGATGTAATAACCCTACCATCTCTAGGAGATTCTGTTTTAATGTTCACTTTGGGGAAAGGGAGCTCAATTCAGAGAAGACTAAATAGTCAGGAAGGGTGGAAATCAGGAGGGAGCTGAAGCTTGCTGAGGGGAAGATTTTTTTCATGATGTGTTGGGTGCATGCACAGCCGGGGAAAGCTTGGTCTTCAGCAGCAGCCATCTTAAAGGTAGAAAGACTTTCATGTATAGATTATGGTGGGGGTGAGAATACTGTGAAAATGGTGGATAAAAGCAGAATCAAGAAGCAAACTTTTGATTGAGGAAATGGAATGAGATCTTGGTCTCTGTTCTATTGGTGATTGTATATTATCTGTGTTTGTTTTGTTTCTTGAATATACAATAGAGGAACACAGATTCATTGACAGCATATATGTTGATAAATTGTCACTGATAAATAAAGAATCAAATTAAGTGTTTGAATTTACTTAGTTTATATTATGTTCAGATTGGGTTCAAACAATATCCAATTCGAAATTGATTTGAATTCAAAAAATTTAATTTGAGATCGATTAAAAACTAATTTAATTTTAAATTTAATCTAAATTAGTTTAAATTAGAATAATGGGATCAATTCAAAGTCACTTATTTTATCAACCTTTGATTCAAACTTACCATCTAACCTTTTAGAATTTATCTTTCATTCTCGGGATGACTTAGATGTTATTCTGCTGCCTGTCTCACATTCATCGATAAAAATTAATTTTGCTCACTTGTTCGAAACTGGCAAGCTTACTAATGTCCTGGTACAAAGTTCAAACTCAATAGTCAATACATGTATAAAATACAGTTCTAATGCTCCTATTGCTTGGTAAACGACGTCGTTCGTGTGGTGGAGGAAATAACTCTGACACACTCAAAGGAGCCGTCTAGTTGTAGTTGTAGACTTGGGTGGGTGTGACTGAGATTTAGACACATATGTCTATATCTGTTTATTTGCTTAGGTGAGTGAATGACTCCGAATCCAAAATCAACATTTTCAAGTGATTGAAGCTTTCAATGGAAAAGCAAGAGCTTGATGAGATTCATCATAACTGCGTGATCAAGCTGGTTGGTTTTTTTTTTTTTAATTTCTGAAATTGTACAGTAGCATTAATATTAATCGGCTGGCTGACTTGGTGATTGATGTTGAATTACAGAGAGTGAACCCTGAAAAGCGAAGAGAAAAGGTTTATATAGGATGTGGAGCTGGGTTTGGAGGTGACAGGCCTATGGCATCGCTGAAGTTGCTTCAGAGAGTTGAACAACTTAATTATCTTGTACTTGAATGCCTAGCGGAACGTACTCTTGCTGACCGTTTTCAGATTACGTTATCTGGTGGCCATGGTTACGACTCTCGAAGTATGTTTTTTGTCTCGTCATTTCTTTCTTTCTGTCTTCTGTTCGTTTCCTTGATCTTGATTTTCTGTTATTTTTTTCAACAATTCTCAGTTTCTGATTGGATGAATTTGCTCTTACCATTGGCTGTGGACAGAGGAACCTGCATAATTACCAACATGGGTGCAAGTAAACTCGTTGAAGACTGAAACTTTCCTTGAAAATTTTCTTCATTTTGTCTAAATATTTCCTTTTTCGATTCTTTTTCTGGTTAGTGGATCCACCTGGCGCGCAAGAGAAGGTTCTAGAAATTGCCGCTAGCCTGGGGCTCAGTGTTCGTGTCGCTGTGGCTCATGAGGTTTCTGTGAAAGGATTAGGTATGGCTGCCCATTTCTCTTATGGTCTCGTAACAAAAAGGAAAGTAGAAAATTATGCAGTATCTGTTTCAATCAAGGCTAATTATTTCGTATATTCAGATTCAGGACCCTCAACTGGGAAATCATATATCATGGAAGGAGTAAGAATCTGGTACTTTTGTGTTTGCTTTCTATTATTAAATTTATGTCCATATCTGCATTATGATCTTATAATTATTTTTGTTGCTGTGAAATCCTAGCCAGCACCGGCAGAAGAGGAACTTGATTGGGAGCCAAAGGTTCCTGTTATGGATATCACTGGGAAAACTGATTTTTTTTGGGTCTAATTTTCAGGGTATCAGCACTTATCTGGGAGCAGTTCCTATTGTTGAATGCCTGGAGAAGTACCAGCCAAATGTTATTATTACTTCACGGGTTGCTGATGCTGCATTATTTTTAGCACCAATGGTATAAAATATTTTTACTTCCTTTAACATCTCTTAATATGTATCTTTTCAGGGGGCTCCTAGCCCACTAGTGTGGTTTTAAAATTTTGAAAATGATTTTTAATCTTTAGCAATCT
The DNA here is from genome assembly GCF_011075055.1 of Mangifera indica. Taxonomy (NCBI): domain Eukaryota; kingdom Viridiplantae; phylum Streptophyta; class Magnoliopsida; order Sapindales; family Anacardiaceae; genus Mangifera; species Mangifera indica. The sequence goes on from NC_058141.1 coordinate 19,465,168, forward strand.
GCAGTTGTTTTGTTATTACAATAAAATTTCTTATTTAGGCATTAGAAGGAGCTTCTGTTCAGCAGTAAAACACCTTCAATGTGTTGAATAATCATAATTTTAATTGGATTTTGAAGAACAGACTAATTTGTAACACAAAGCTTGATAGCAAAGTTTTTCCCACATACGGAAATAAGAGTGTTGAACCTGTATTACCCTGTTTATTCTAGAATATTGGTAGAACTAGGCTGATGAATATATCTTCTTGTTATTGTCAATGGAAAGACTGATCTAACTGATATATATTTAGGTTTATGAACTAGGTTGGAATTGGAATGACTTTGATCAGCTGGCACAGGGCTCTCTAGCTGGCCACCTTCTAGAGTGTGGCTGTCAACTCACTGGGGGATACTTCATGCATCCAGGTGGACTTATTTTATCTTTCTTTCAGCTCTATAACATCTCTGCATGAACTTTTGTGTATTTGATGCACTTATTGTAATTATTCTTATTTACTACAGGAGATAAGTTTCGGGACATGTCTTTTCAGCATCTCCTTGATCTCTCTCTCCCTTATGCTGAAGTTAGCTGTGAAGGGGAAGTATGTGTGGCAAAGGCAGAGGGTAGTGGTGGGGTTTTAAATTTTAGAACTTGTGCCCAACAACTTCTTTATGAGATTGGAGATCCAGGTGCTTATGTCACTCCGGATGTGGTAAATTGGATGCATAACTAGAACCAGTGATTTATGATATATGAGGATATAGAAGGAAAAATACAAAAGAAAAGTTGACACCTTTTTCTCTATGCAGGTAATTGACTTTCGGGATGTTTATTTTCAGTCCTTATCAAGCCATAAAGTTCTCTGTGCTGGAGCCAAACCTTCACCTAGGCCAGTGCCTGAGAAACTCGTACAGTTGGTTCCGAAGGTAATGTATCATTTTCCAATAATTGTGTAGAATGTGAATTAAAAGCAAAAGATCAACTGCTATGATTGTTCATCTTTCTGCTTGCATGGCAACCCCTTCCCATTTCTTTTTGGTTCATTTACTGATATTGCTCTTTGGGTCATTTGTCTGCCTACAGTTCTGCACTCAGTGTAGATGAATGGCATTTTTAAAAGATTGAAGAAGCATATGAGCGAATTAATGGAGCTATCCACTTCTATTTTCTGATATTTTACTGTTCTACTTTTCAGGACTGTGGATGGAAGGGATGGGGGGAAATATCTTATGGAGGGCAAGAATGTGTTAAACGTGCCAAAGCTGCTGAATATTTGGTAGGCTCTTTTATAAGTCGGTGATGGTTTAATGAATTGATGTTGCAAAAGATAGTCATTGTGTTATTTCTTTGATTGAAGGGACTACCTGGAAAATCCAATTACCTCTGTTTTGTGATTTTTTGAAGCAATCTTCTTTGTCTGTGTATATAATTAGGTTAGGTCATGGATGGAAGAAGTATTTCCTGGAAGTAATCAGCGTATACTTTCTTACATAATTGGACTTGATAGCTTGAAGGCAGCCTGCACTGATAATGATCCTTTGTTGTTGCGGGCTAGTCAAGATATTAGATTACGCATGGATGGTCTATTTGAGCTGAAGGATCAGGCCGTGGAATTTGCTCAAGAATTCACAGCTTTATATACAAACGGACCTGCTGGTGGTGGTGGAATCAGGTTATTTTCTGAACAGCATTTTCTTCCTTTGTTGTTTTTAAATTGCAGGACTGTAGCTTAAACAGAGGATTGCTTTTTGCATCAAGCTTTCCTCTCTAGAAATGAATGCAGATTATCGTGGTAGAAGAGTTGCTGTATAGTTATCTATCTAAACTGTTTTACTTGCTATTCCCTTGCTTTCATCATTCATCTGGTCCCCTTTTCTCTTTCTGTATTTCTGTGTGATTAGTCTATTTGTTTTTGGAATGCAGCACTGGACACAAGAAGGAGATTATTCTTGAAAAGCATCTGGTACTTTCTCTCTCCCTCTCTAGCTTACACTTTTTTATTTAAATTCTCAACAAACACTGTTAGTAGGAGATAAGCATTCTTAAGAAAAATGTGTTTCTGTTCATTCAGGTTGAACGTACACATGTTTTCTGGCAAACTGGGTTAAAATGCACTGATCTAGCAGATTCAAATGCTCATAAAAGTGCCCTTGCAGAAAATTTATCGAAAACCCATGCTTTGCTGGAAGCCTTATTGACAACAAAAGCTAGTCGGGACTTATGTGTGGACCATTGGTCACGAGAAGTTGATGCTTTCCCTGCTCCATCTGGCCAGAAGATTCCTCTTTATTCTGTATGCCATAGTAGGGTAGGCGACAAGGGAAATGAATTGAATTTCTCTATTATTCCGCATTTCCCGCCAGATGTAGAAAGGTTGAAGTTGATCATAACACCCCAGTGGGTGAAGAAAGTTGTGTCAACTCTTCTGAATCCCTCTTCATTTCCTGACTCTGTTGCTATCAAGAAGAGAGACCAATGGGTGAGTGAACATGTACAAGTAGAAATTTATGAAGTTAAAGGAATCCATTCTTTGAATGTTGTGGTTCGAAACATTCTAGACGGTGGTGTCAACTGCTCTCGGAGGATTGATCGGCATGGAAAAACCATATCAGATCTCATTCTGTGCCAGCAAGTTGTGTTACCTTGATTCAGCGGTTCAATCACCATCAACATTAACATTCTGGGATAATTTTCCACTCTATTGGGTTAATTTGCCACAGTTACTTTATTCGAAAATGCAAGTACATATCTTATATATTTTTACTTAGTACAATGGACTCCTTTATGATTTGGTGTGATTGAATAAATCTTATATATAAATGAGTAGATTTGTCTAATTACATTTACACCTGAGCAGTGAAGAAATTAGTGAGGGAGCCAAGAAAAAACAGGGCATAATCGAGCCAGCTGCCACTCTGCTTGCTTGGGCCAAGCGCTAAGAAAATTAGAGTTTATTGGATTTATTGAGTTGAATTACTAACATGGTATGGAATTATCCCATTTATTACCCAAATTTCGCCAAAAATTAATAGATTAAATGGGTACACCATGGTGGATTTGAGTCAAGCCTAGGGTTGCTTTGAGCTTGGTTTGAGCCTATAAAATCTATACTTTGAACCCATAGATTAAATGGTTGCACCCTTGGCTTGAACCCATAAAGTTCTGTTTGCCCTTAAGTTCAATCTTATTAGTGCTATTGTAAAATATTGTTAAAAAGATTGTTGATAAGATATATAATATTGTTGAAGAAGTGAATAATATAATTGGAAAGACAAATGAATCAAACTTGAATTGGGTTGCCGAGTTAAAGTTTCAGTTTGAGTTTAATTCATTCAAATTGAGACATAAATTTGAGTTGAATTGGCTTAGATTGAATTTAACCCAATTTGCCCCAAAGTGGAATTTCCATGGAAAGGATATTGGTGGTTGGATAACATTTGATTTCAACATGTGGGTTTGACCTGCATCAGAAGCCATTGTTATATTTGACATTCATTTAAATTTGAACGCCTGCTATTGCTACAAACAACCAGAATTTGGCGTTAAAATAAAATTGAAAAAGTCAGAACGCCAACCTTCTTTTTCTCCAATTTCATTGCATTACATCCACATTTTACAGTTCTGGAACTCATAATGTTGGGGATCTCCAATCACGTGTCAATCTTTCTAAGGGTTGATTTCAATCGATTTTACACCATTGCAACAATTCCATTATAGTCTTCTGATTTTGTATAAACAAACCAGGGACCTTTGTTTAGGAAGCACTTGATTGGTGAGGTGCTTTCCCGTTCACCTTCTGTTTGTTCCATAGCAAACTTGGTTTATTTAATAGCACCCATCTGAAAAAGTTTCCGATTTTCGGTTCTTTTTCCAAGAAGAAAAAGTCATGGCATTCACAGGAACTTTGGACAAATGCAAGGCTTGCGATAAGACTGTTTATGTGGTGGATATGTTATCCCTGGAAGGAACACCTTACCATAAATCCTGCTTCAAATGCAGCCATTGCAAAGGAACTCTTGTGGTATTTTTATGGTTTCCTTGTTTTAATAACTTCCTTGTTTTTTCTTTTTAATTATAATTTTCATTTTTATTATAACCCAGATGAGCAACTACTCCTCCATGGATGGGGTCCTCTACTGCAAGCCTCATTTCGAGCAACTTTTTAAGGAATCTGGCAATTTCAGCAAGAATTTTCAAACTGGTAAGAATTAATCATTTTTGTCTGTCTGAGATGAAATTCTGGCTACATATTTCACAATATTATACAGATGTCATTGCTTAGATTCGGCTAACAATGTCTTGTTGTATGATAATGATATTACAGGAAAGTCAGAGAGGCAAAATGAGCTGGTATATCCTCTGTTCTATTCTTTTACATGTCTACTATAAAACCCTTTTTTTATGACCTAAAATATAAGGTATGAAATTTGAATTTCACATCGAAATGTTTGGGTGTGAGGTTATGAATTTAAATTTTCTAATATAAGAGTCATTGTTATGTTTTGAATTGCAACTGTATAGCGCATGTAATGGTAACATTGTAATGTTCGTCTAAGACTAATAGAGAGTTAGTACATAATTACCTCGTATAGACACGAAGATAGCAGAGTACGGTGGCTTGTTACAATCTAAGTACAAGACATGAGATTTAGATTCTACGTTAGAAAGTATAGATGTGGGGTTTACATAACTTTGAATTCTTCAATTTTAATCATTATCTTTTGATATATGATTATTTTAAAGTTCATATAACCTCTGTAGAGTTAAGGGATTCCTTGTGACATCTTAATGTTTGCCATCCACCATCATGCATATATCTCTAATTATCTTTTCTTGTATCTTTTCTTTTGTTCATTAAACTTCATGCAAAAGTTTTGATTGCTGGAACAGTCTAGGACGCCCAGCAAAGTCTCTTCAATGTTTTCTGGAACCCAGGACAAATGTGCAGCCTGCGACAAAACAGTGTACCCCCTTGAGAAGGTTTGCAATTTTTTTTTTTTTTTAAATTTTGATTACGGTTGAAGTTGATGATGATTTGATTTGAGAGGTGGTTTAAGCCTTTAAGCAAATTGAAAGTACTGATTGATGATAATAAAAAAATGAACCTACAGGTGACAATGGAGGGTGAATGTTACCACAAGACTTGTTTCAGGTGTGCCCGTGGTGGCTGTCCTCTCACACACTCATCTTATGCAGCTCTTGATGGAGTTCTCTACTGCAAGCATCACTTCAATCAGCTTTTCTTGGAGAAAGGCAATTATAGCCATGTTCTCAAGGCTGCTAACCATAAGAGAAATGCTTCCGCTTCTTCTGAACCTGAAGCAGCTGAGACTAAACCAGATGATGAACCTGCTCGTGAAGATGACCAGTCACAGGATCAGACTTCATAAATCACTATTTATACATCTCATAAGCAATTTTATTTTTCCTGGAGGAAGAGGAAGAGGAAGACCTCAAGACCTCCTTACCATCTTCCAACTATTCTTTCATTGTTGAAAAATTTGTTTTGAATTTTCTAATTTATGTTATTGTTATCAATTCATGTAATGCACTACAGTTGTCGAGAAAGCGTTTCTTCTGTTAAAACTTAACAGATGCACATACATATATATATTATATTCTTTTTTCTCTTTGTGGTTGCCTTGCTTTCTAAATTTAATTTGAAAGCTTAACCTTAAAGATGGTTCTGTTTCATATTCAGTATGTCAGAGAGAAATCTGTATTTGATTGATTTACTTAAACAACAGCCAACTTAAACTGGTTTACCATCCCTAGGAAATGAACACCAAAAAACCCTGCAATATATATATATATATATATATATATATATATATATATGTAAAAAAGCATGAAAAAAAAAAAGAAGATAAAAATTAGGGCTAAAGTCTCTGTTTGATTGATTTACTAAAATTACGTTAGGAAAAAGTTACCCCTAATAACAGGAGAAGAGCAGACTGTTTAAAGAAACTCAAGGAGCTACTGAGCTTGCTGTGCCTGTGACTGTGAGTAACGAAGTAAACGGGGCGTTTCACTAATTTGTAAAATAAAGAGAAGACTCCATGTATTTTGTTAGTGGAGAAGTTTGAGTCTGCCTATAAAAAAAAGCCATACCCATCTATTTCCCCAAACGGTCTGATCTCCTTTCTCTTTCTCAGGTCGTTCATTGTTTATGATTAAGCGTCACTTGTTGGGAAAGTTTGAAAGATATGGTCATAACTGGAACAAAGATTGTTAGGGAAGCCCCGTGAGAAGCTTAAGGTGATTTTCGTATGCAGCTTTGTTCTGGGAATTTTATTGTTTTTGGTTGCATTTTGGCATAAGATTTCATTTTCGTAGAGTTTATATTCCGCGCTTTTAGTAAAGTGACACTTTAAAACAAAAACAATACGAGTTGGCCGCGTATGTTAGAGCCACCACATGACGCCGTGGCATGGCTGCAGCCTTGCCTAGCTTGCCAGTCACGCCTAAGCCTTGCAATCTGTCTGAGATTGTAGCGACATAGCAACGCCAAGGCCTCATGATTCTCAAATACTGGATCCTCAACCAAAGCTTTCCTAAAATAAAAACTGAAATCTGTCGTCCAAATTATAATCCCAGCTATTCAAGCAAAGCGCTTCAATTAGCAGTAAACTCGCAAAATTGTTGAAAGAAGACGATAATGATATGGCAGATGCTAATGCTTTTTTCAGAGTTCAAAATTTCCTCAGAAATGGTAAATAAAAAGCTTTGTCAGAAAAATCTCAAGAACAAGTTTCGTTCATAGCTCTTGAAGAAGGTAAATGAAGGCAGAAGTGGCCTGACTAAGCTGAAGCTTGCTACATCTAGCAGCTGCTTTTGGTTATATTTGGGCACTGGATGCCATAGCTGAAGCAGGCAAAGCCATCACATCCAAGTCCTTTGTGTAGCACTCTGCACTAGCAGCTTCTCATCAATCCGGGACGTTGAGTTTTCCTGATGATACAAGAGCCTTCTTCCTTGGAAGTAGGGGTGGGTACAACCTGACCCAAGCTTGAATAAGAGTTCGATCGAGCTCAATGTGAACAGTCCCATCTCCAGAACCAGTGATGATAATAGGGAAGCTCAGGATGAAAACAGACTGCAGAGACATTGTGAGTGCGGCCTTCCAAGTGTCCGGACACAACTTTTGGTTTGATAATCCCACACCTCTTCTTATGATATTCTATCGATTCCTGATCATAAAAAATGAACAATCAGCTTGGCGAAATAAATGAAAAGCAATAAACACAGTTTACCTCTTTTCTGATGGGCATCCAATGTAAAATTTAGGTAGTTCCAAATCAGGAGGTTACCACATATTGTGCAGTTTCAGCATATGGCTATATCACATGAATCAAGAATTGCATGTGGTGCGATCAAGAGATGCACTGGCAAAGGTGTCAGTATCTTTCGGATTAAACGTTACTCGCATAACATGTTAGAATATCCCTCAAGTGTCCGAGTACACATCCAACCCTTCTCCCAGTTCCACAATTTTAAGAGCATATCATCAGATAATGACAGCACATATGGAAGGGTAGGATGGACAACAATGCACCTGATGTGGGAGAAGGGAGAAAGGGTTTAGAGGACCACTCAATTTCGGTTGGTCTATTCTGTTCTCGTCGCCGGCCTTTTTGGTGACACACATTGACGCAAATTTGATCTAAATCGAATGAGATCTTTTGCTCAATTTCAGCTTGATTTTGCATCGGCCGAGAGAGAAATGGACATCGATAGCTTGATTTAGGTAGAAGAGATGTTAAAGACGGAGGAAGAAGGTCATCAATGGCGATTTGAAAACTAAATCTGAAGTGGAGGTGAACAGAGATTTTTCTCAAAATATGAAAAATACGAGAGGTTGAAGAGGAGGGGGGGGGGGAATGCGAGTTTTTAAACCTTAAAAAAAAAATTAGACGAAATTGTTAGTTTTTAAAATTAAAGTAAAAAAAATAAGATAATTTTTTTATTTTTTAAATAAAATCTTTAAATGACGATTTATCCTAACAATAACAACCAAAATTAACAGATGAGTGAATATTTAGTTTTTCGATAAAAATAAGAGAAAAAAAGACACAGAATGGTAAAAGAGTATAAGCAATAATTCATACCAAAAACAAGAAAAAGATTTTACCTCAAACATGCACCGATAAAAGTATCATGCAAGCAAATATCAAATCTTATTCGTCATGAAAAACTAGGTTAACATGAGCCAACAACTCCAGAAGCAAAGTATCAGGCATATATTGCAAACCTCAAACCTTGGTTGTGCAATTTCACATTTACTTATACAAGAACATGACTCTGCCTTTCAAGAATCTTGGTTTTTCTCCTCCAAGATCAGTAACCAGACTGATACAATTGTTGTTGCAGGTGGACGTGTGGATATTTCTTGATCTTTGAATAGATATGTATAATGCCAGTTGGCGGTTTGCAACGCAAAAATCTTACCATTCAAAAAGGAAGTACTCCCGGAATGGTTGACTTTAATCTTTTTACCGTTGGGAATAAATTTGACCATTTAAGCCTTTAATGTCACTTTTGCCCTCAATTATGTGTTTCCGGTGACACAATTATACCAAAAAAAATTTTAATGACTGTAACACCCTTAATATCATTGAATGATCATACCAATGATTTCAAGAAAAGCTGAGCACACCTATTAACATTCTGCAAGTGTAGAGACATTGATCAGACAATTAGCTATGCCGTTAAGGTGTCCTCAGTACCACTTCATCATATACACATTGCAATTCTGATCTACATCTCTGACTAAAACCCAAAATTTATCAATAATTCACCACATTGCATAAAAGCTTAGCTCAGATAAACATAGAAGATGTGGGAGGTAGTTAACTGTTGCCATTTCTGCCAAATGCAAGGACAGTGTCAGAGCTCCTTTTTGAAGAAACTCTTTGGCGAGCTTCATTATCTCAACCATTATGACTACACATTGAATGAGTATCTATAGCATTCGACAAGATTTTAAATTCAGAATTTTTTCAGTCAAACAAAATTACATTCACAGCAATGTTTTGTCAGAAAGATCAATTCGCGCTTCAAAGTGGTCTATCCCAGTTTTACTTTGCTGTCTCGTGCTGCGAAGAACCGAGACCTGCAAGGTAAAATCAACAAGAAAATTTGAGCTTGAATTTGTGGCTCTTTAGTGATCAGGTGTATAAATTTCTCACGGAAATAAACATTATAACATTGCATTGGATAGAGAAATTTTAGGAATATTTTGCTCTGGTAAAGTCTACTAAAAATGTAGACATTTCATTTTGACTAGATATTCTTCTTCCCTTGTCTGTGGTTAGGTTTATGTCAGCTCGGCTTCAATGAGACAGATTTACTTGCAACATAGCCAAGTAATTTGCTCAAAATGCAACATTATCCAAACATTCCAAAGCTAGATGAAGTCATTAAGCATCAATTGAAATGAAAAAAATTTTCCCATTCCATAAATTGAAATTCATAATAAACATCAATTGTAATGACAAATTAAGAGATCTTACAGCATTATGACTCAAAAGATGGTAATACCTTGGGCCGTTCCATAGAGCTTCCAAAATATCCAAATCCAAAAGACAAGGAAGAATAAGCAGCCGCTATCTCTATTGACTTCAGCTTTGGTGGATAACCTGCAACCTACAGCTGAAAAATAAGTAAATCAAACAAACTAACAGTAAAAGGAACAGCCAGGGGCTTACCATCACAGGAGCATCAGCTTGCACAAGCAAAATCCCCGCACTTTTATCAGTACCTTTTTGACTGCTGTCTTGAACAATAGGGCGTAAAACTTTCATGCAAGCAGATGCAGGACCAACCTGTGAACTAAAGCATGAATACACCTGGTCAATTTTATCACTGCAAAATATTGGAATCAGGCAAAAATGGGCAGATTTTAAAAATCTACAGTAGCCAAAAAACCTATCCAGCTATATCTTGTACACACCTTCTAACAAAAGGCCAGTTTGGCCTAGTATAAAATAATTAGGAAGCCAGCCACATTGAATCAATTTCCATACATATACAGTTCATGACAGGTAACCCTTGTCAAAGTTTGATCAGCTTTTAGATAGACACATCCAAGTTCCAAAAAATTCTAATGAGATTTAACCGCCCTAGCTATCTACAGTTAACAACATGATTTTCCAGCTTTTGGTGTTTTCATAACACAAACTTCAAATAAAAAGATGTCAGAAACAGCCTCATTTCTTTATGTATATTTTTCTCATTAATTCTTAACTTTATTCAGAAGTAATGTATTTTTTATTTATTATATTTAGTTGACAATTGGGTAATTTACCATAGCAGTAAAACCTCAACTCTCTAGAAAAGGAGTCGACGAATAGACATAAATCTTCTTAAGGAGTTTAACAACATTTGTTTTGTGCCAAACTTGTTCCACAGAGAAAGAGGTTTAAAAAAGTGGCAGCAACAACAGTACAAAGCAGTTGACCAAATCATCAGAAGTAGGTTCACATCAAGAAATAGAAAGTTAATCATACAGTGATGAGGAGACACAGCACTCTCGAGCTGCAAATCCTTTCATCAGGTATTCTCCGCCACCAGTTACACAACAACCAACTATGAATGGGGCTCCAAAGGGGCCTTTAGAGGAAGCCCAACAGCCTGAACCATACATTGCTGCCAATCCCACACGCCCACTAACCTTTTACATTTAATTTTCATAAGGGAGTGAAAAATAAGTTAAATCTTATTTACACCACTAAAAAATAATGATATGAAAAAACAATAAGAAGACTCGCTACCTTCAGAGCAATACCACCACTTGAGGCCCCGGATGCTATGTGTCCTTCAGTGTCAACACAAATGACTCCAACAGTGTCCATGATGCTATCTTCTTCCATTGCATGTTTTACAGATAACTGACCTTCCCCATTCTCTTTCAAAGCTTCACAAGGTTGAGCTTGCACTTCTGCAAAAGATATATAACTAGCATAAATATCTGTTTAATATCTCATAGATGTAGGAGTTACATCTCCCACAAAAATTAGGCTTTTAAGAAACAACCAACAACATCTGTTCCAGCTTAAAAAGGCTTATTCACACATAACAATAATAACCATTAAGCAGAACCAATGACAGACATAACATCAAGAGAACCCTGACTCAAGCCGCAATCCTGTTTGAGAAGCATGATATGAACCACCAGGCAAATTGTGTATCTACATAAAAATGATGAACCTAGTAATGGGAAATTTTGACTTGCAGATATCAAGTCACACTAGGATGAAGTAAATAGACAGAAAAGTACATGCACGGCTAGGTCTCACCATCTAGGAAAGGAGTAATATTACACCAAATGCATTAATGGTTTGGAATAAAGGGAATCGTTGAACCAAGAACGAAATACCAATGGACCACCTGAAGTGTTAACTGTCTCCCTTGGTTCACAAGCAAGTCCTTCAGCGGTATTCTCTGTCTTAAATTTGGCATCCACAAGCAATGATTTATACTTTTTCCACTGTGCTTTTGCCCGCTCAATCACCAGCCACTGTTTCAAAAAATGCAAAAAAGGGCAATAAATGCATCCTAAGATACAAGATGAATTTTCTAACTAAACCACTATTGCATATGACATAACTTAAGTACTTTCACATTAAGAAATTTGTGGTCAAAAAATAACTACACCTGATTTGCCTCAGTTATGGTAGCCGGTAAAGCAATACCTTTGGACTTTGCCCAAACTCGGGCACCTTCTCCTACCAAGAACCTGGCATACACATCAAAAGCTCCTGGATATATTATAAGAAAATAAACCAAAATAATCTTGTGACATCATTAAAGTAGAGAAAAACATTGTACCCTATTAAAGATTTCATTGCAAAAACTATGCCAAGTTTATCACATTATTTTTATGCATCCCTGAGTTAATAAACTCTCTGTACCAGTAGAAACACATTATTCAACATGGATACCCATGGAAACAGAATCTTTTCTATTAAAGTTGCCTTTCCAAGACAAAACAAAAATTATTACTACACAAAATAATCAGAACTTTCAAAACAAGCACAGATCCATTGCAAGCAGAAGCTAACTCACAAGCATGTTATCATGACACAACACCAATGAGAAATTCAGCATCTTAAAAGGAAGTTACATCTTTGTACTCAATTTTTAAAACCATAGGTTAAGACTTAAAATGGGATTACAAACAAAAATTCAAATAATTATTATAACACTGGAGCACATATAGAATGGTAATCTTAAAAACCATTCTGCAGCAGAACATCCTAATAAAAAATGACAAATCTTGGGTTATGAAACAAAATCTAGTGAGAAAAGAACACAATGTTTTGATCAGAAAACAATGATTGTAAAAGAGATGAAATAGAAAGGGAAACACGGTAATTTTTACATGGGAGGTATTCGACCCAACAATGAAGACCCCATCATTTGTTCCTTGGCCAAGGTTGCAGCAATCTGGATGGCATTTTGGACACCTGGTCTACAACTAATAAAATTAAGAAAATTTTGAGTAAATAAAAGGAGGAAAGCCAAAGAAGTATTGGCAGTATTTAAGGAATCAAAGAAACAACAAAAACGTCATATTACATAAAATAAAGAACATATAAATGTAATCCTAAATGTAGTAAATACCGGGCACTGCTCCAACGGCTCCAAATACTCCAGAATCCCCATCCATGATACTAGCATCACATTCCACATGACCATCTTCCGTCAAATTGGAGCCTCGCCCTGCATTTGTACTCGGATCATCCTTCATTAAAATAAAGTCGACCCAAATAAGAACCGTTAAAATACACATAATTAGGAAAAGAACCATGAATTATACTAAATCTCGTTTCAAAACCCTATAATAGAAGTTGACATTAAAAAAAAAAGATTCAGTCATGTGACTAAAGAAAGATTATCCGCCCCACAAAGAAACAATTTGAAAGATATTTCAATCACCTCCAACACTTGAATAGCGGCTGTCACAGCATCAATACATCTACCAGAACCCTAATTTCAAGACCAACGAATTTGGATAAAATTACGATAAATTGATCTTAAAGAGAATAAAGAAAACAATGGTTTCAAGAAATTTTTGACAAAAAGATTGGGTAGTTAGAAGAAAACCTGGCCAAGAACAGAGGCGGCAGCGAGACAAGCGCGTTTCATGGCAGACCTCAGCGCTTTCTCGTTAGAAGGGGCGTGATATCCCGCACCTACGTGAACCGCCACGAAGAACCTTGGGTTTCCATCTGCGATCTCGCCAGCCATAACCAAGAGTGACAGAGAGAGTTAGCGAGTGAGCAGCGATTGTTTTGGCAAGTGTCCGTTAAATCTTGTACTTCTTGCTTTTTAAATACAAAAGATCATGCACCTCGGTTCAGCGCCTGGCTTGGTTTCACGCCAAATATAGCGAGTCGGAGAGCTAGTTTATATAATTTCTATATGGGTAAAAAAGTAATATTAAATTTTTTAGGGGTCAATGAGACACAACATTATCGGTCAAGTTTAAAATAGAAATAAAATATAAGGGTTAAATAATATTATTAAAATTTACGGGGGTCAAGGTAAATATTAAGAACCTTATCGCAAAAACGAAATAAGAAATTTTCTAGGGCCTATGGTATGGAGGAAACTCAGTCGTCTACGCTGTTTACATTTTCTAATGATTTTTATTTTCCTTCAAATACTAACATGATATGAAAAGTGGAAGAGATTTTTTATCGTAAATACCTAAATAAATATATATTTATGTATATTATCATATAATTAAATATTATTTATCTATATAAATATATATTTATTTATTTATTAAAAATATATATATATGATTTTATTTATAAAATTTACAGCTATCTTTTTCACACGGTAGTGATTACATTAGTATAAACAACCAGATGCTTGCATTTATGGGCATTCAGGGTCTGCGATACAAGGGCAAATGATTGAATTTAAACAGGCTACGTATCAAAAGAGGCCTCTTCTTCCCGTGAAAAGAATAAACCAGAAGGACCACCATTGGGCAGAATTGCTAACTTCACACAACTTTCAGCGCCTTGTTCAACGCTTAATATGCCTGTATTGTAGTTCATATCTGTTTTGACGTAGCCAGGGCAAACACAGTTAATGCAGAAAGCTGGGTACTTGTTGGCCAGCATCCTTGTGTACGCATTCATAGCAGCTTTTGATAAAATATAAGCCGATAAAAAACCAGGCCACCCTCTGGTTTCTAGTAAGCCCTCTTTGTAATTATTTAGATACTGCTTCAATAATTCATCGAGGCTCTCAGTTGTGAGATCCTTGATGTCTCTGAAGACTCCTTTGGCCCATTCATTTGTCACGTACTGAAACAATAGCCATTCCAGTGAATATGTTGTGAAAGACAATTGAAATGAAACACAAGTAGAAAGAGTAGAAGAAGAATTGGTTGCCTTGTATGTAGCACGATGAATGTTTTACCTGTAACTTTCCTAAGGTAGAGGAAACATTAACAATTCTTGGAGAAGAAGATAACTGGAGAAGGGGAATTAGTGCTTCACACATTCTTTTGGTGCCGTAGTAGTTTATTTGAAGGCATTCTTCTGCTAACTCGTAAGATTGAGTCATAATTAAATTCCATTTGATTGGCAAACCCTCCTGCGTTATTGGGAGAAAATTTTATCTTAATAGTAACGCAATTAATACGTGTTTCTCTTTACTATGTGATTGTTGCTTTATTGGTTTCACACGGCCACTAAGTCTTTCAGATAATTCGGGGTCTAGCTTGCATACGATGAAGTTTTTTGTAGTAACAAATTATATAGGCATAGCTATTACTATTTTCTTAAAATCATTAGGCAAGTACCTTGATATGAGATGAAGCATCGTCACGAAAAACTGCCCCACTGATCCCTGCATTGTTCACCTGCCAAGAAGCTCAACATTTCTCATTGATCGGTTATGTATTGACCAAAGACAGTGACCAAGAGAACAAGTAGATTCTCAGTGATCGGTTTAAAAGTTTTCTGATTTTCAATCTGAACCTTACCAATATATCAAGCTTTCCAAACTGGGTTGTGATGAAATCTGCCAAAGAAGTAACACTAGCACGGTCTGCCACATCAAGTTGATGAAAAACCACATGATGACAGCCAGACCTTTTCAGTTTTTCAGCAGCTTCAAGACCTTTCTTCTCATCTCTCGCTGTCAACACCACCGTGATTCCGTTCGAAGCTAATTGCCTACATATTTCAAGCCCTAACCCCTTATTCGCTCCTGTAACAACTGCAATCCTGAATAGAGAAAAAGGTTTGTCAAGACAGAAGAATGCTGTGGAAAAGGACAATGAAAAATATGATATAACAAAAACTATAATCACCTTCTCCTTGCTTCTGCCATTAATGGCGAAGTGTGTAACTTAAAGTGGAAAAAAATGATTGAAATAAGAGTTAACACTTGCAAAGTTTGAGAAAAACCGAGCTGCTTCCATGGAGTTTAAAAAGAAGGAGGTGGGACCTGTGAGCCGACTTTGTTTGTATTAAACCGAAGTACGGCCCCCTGAATTGTTGAAAGTTTCAGAAATGCTAGAGGAAAACGGGTCAGAGTTGATAATGCCTTACACCTGACATGGTTTAAAATTTTTACCAGAGATGAAGAAAATGGTGCATGTAATGACAAACTTTAATCTTATCTCTTCATGCTTTAAGAATATAAAAAATGGAGCAAGTTGACGTCATTCCGACTCTCTTTCCTCGTGACATGAGTAGTTCTTTCGCAAGTTTTAATATTGTTTCATTCCATGCGTTGCTTGTTACTTTTATTTCATTATGGTCAAATATGGAGGTCGGCCACGTGGGTGAACAGGTACGGATATTCATTTTTTAAGGCCAAGAATTGTTCCCACCTTAGGTTTGGTATAATTCTAACATCTTTATCTACCCCTTTTTTTTTAAATTTAAATATGTAAATTTTATTAAAAATATTATTTAAAATTAAAAGTAAAATTATTATCTAATAAAATTTTTTAAAAAATTAAAATTTTATTATTTTTTCTTAAATTTAAAAATCTATCATTTTCTCCCATATAAGATTTGAAAAATAAATCTTCCCCCTTACGGTTATAGTTTTCTCTTATTGTTACTCTTTTGGTAATTAAAGTCAGTCAACCTTCAAACCGACTCTCGCCCCTCTCTATGACAAATTGTCAACCAATCAAAAATAGATAGATGATTTGTCAATGCAAAGATTAAAAAGATTTATGCATCGCATATATCTGTTTTTTTAGACTAATCTATGCATTACATATATCTGTTTCTTCATACTGATATATGCATCGATCAACGCACGGATTGGTCTGAAGAAGAAATAAAGTTTTCTTTCAATCGATTTGTGCTTTGGTCGACATATGGATTGATCGAAAAAAAAAATCTATATTTGTTTCATCTTTGTGTTGACAAATCGTCGGTCCACCTCCAGTTGACAAATGATTTGTCATCATTCAAGAGAGAAAGGAGCGTCGATATGGAGGTTGGCTGGCTCAGATCATTGGAGGAGTAGCAACAAAGCAAAACTACAAATCTTAGAGGGGAATATATATTTTTCAAATCTTATGTGAGGGGGGTAAAATGATAAATTTTTAAATATAGGAAGAAAATATGATAATTTTTTTATAAAATAATAGTTTTATCTTTAGTCTAACTGAAATTTTTAATAAAAATTAGTTTATTTAAATTTTTAAAAGTTGAATCGTGAAACTTTAAGTTACATCCAACCTTGAGTGGGAATAACACCTTTGGCCTTTTTTTTTAAGTAGAAATTGAAATTAGAACGGAATAGTATTAGTTTATAAGTCTAGATTGGAAACTTGTGAAAAGATAGGTTCTTATTCTAAACCTACCCAATTGGGTAGGGGCAGGTTATGGTTGTTGGGTATCTGACACTATTAACACAATTTATTTATTGAAAAAAATCACAATAGTAAATTATCATTTAACCTTATTTTTCCTCGTCCTGATGTTAATGCTTCTGCATTCCAGTCATTAATTATTATTTGAAAGAATCAAATACCAAATCTATGTTTGTGTTAGGCTGTTAGTTGAGTCTGTAGAGAGAAAGGTAAGTTTGTGTGTTCTGATTTCAACCATTCAGCCAATAAACAAATAAATACTGTAAACTAGAGGTCTAAGCAAGACCCTTCTTCCAGCCATCAATAATATTCAAATACTGAATTTCCACATGAAAGAAGTCAAGACACTTGCAGACTTATTTAGCACTATATGTTATTAATAGGAAACAAGCTCTGTGTGGGTTCAATTTTTATTTTCATAGATGGGTTTTTAACAATCAGAAAGGTGATTCTTCCTTCCTGATAAAGTAGAGACCAGAAGGACCATCCTTGGGCAGCAATGCTAACCTTACAAGGTTTTCTGCACCTTGGTCAGTTGTAAAGGTGCCAGTATTGTGGTTTATATCTGTTTTCACAAAGCCAGGGCAAACACAGTTGATGCGGAAAGCTTGGTATCTCTTAGCCAGAATCCTTGTGTAAGCATTCAGGGTTGCTTTGGAAACTATGTAAGCAGAAAGATGGGGAGGCCAACCTTTGGTTGCTAATGAGCCCTCTTTGAAATCTTTCAAAAACTCTGTCAAAACCTCATCTAATCTCTCTTCGGTGAGGTTTTCGGCGTCAGTTAAAACTTCCTTAGGCCATCCATCAGGTATGTTCTGAAAATAAAAAGGGGAAAAAAATCATATTTAGAAAGTTTCTCAAACATGATTGGCAGAATCATATCAGGGTGCCTTTTATTTCTGAAGAAGAATTCTGATAATTTGTTACCGTCAGCCTTCCTGCACCAGAGGAGACATTGACAATGTTGGGTGAATCAGATAACTGAAGGAGGGGAATAAGGGCTTCACATGTTCTTTTGGCTCCATAATAATTTATATTCAGGCATTCTTCTGCTAACTCATAAGTTTCCGTCAACAGATTGCTCCAATCAATATGAGCAATTTGTGGCTGCCGATTCTGCATTAAATTAATGTGGAATGTAGCCAAATCAATATCATGAGCAGAGTAATCTCCAAAACTAAATCGACCAACCAAACAAGGGGAATGAACCAAGCAAATCCCTTATTGTAAAAGTAGGAGAACCTGGACAAAATATCTTGACAATCGGTAGAAAGCACGAGAATTTTACAAAATTAGTATATTTAACCTTTCACACTGGTTCATTTTGGAGAAAAGTATACAGCCCTTTAATTTCTTCATTAATTACATTAGTAAGAATCTCCGAGAAAAAAGACTTAAAGTCTAACCAGAATCATTGGTCACCAAGATAGACGGAAAGCTATCCTTCTTTAATGTTGACTCCAACCCAGAAATGTCATTAGGTTCTGCAATAACGATTTATATATTGAAAACTAACCTCAGAAGAAAGAGAAGATCTTAGAGCATCACCATCCAATATGTTTCCAATAACCCCTGCATTGTTCACCTGCACACAACTTTTTAGATTTTTCATCCTTCTTGTCAAACTCTCACTTGGAAAATTCTATATTAAGATTACAAAGTAATTTAAATAATTATACTCTGTTACCAGAATATCGAGTTTCCCAAATTGGTTTTGGATAAAATTTTGTAGAGCAGAAATACTAGTAGGATCAAGCACATCAAGTTGATGAAAAAGAACATGATCAGAAAGACCAATCTCTTTCAGCTTTTCAACAGCTTCGAGTCCTCTCTTCTCATTTCTAGCAGTTAACACCACTATAATCCCATTTGAAGCCAACTGCTTACAGACTCCAAACCCAATCCCTTTATTTGCTCCTGTAACAACTGCAATCCTACATAGAGAAAATGGGTTGTGAAGACAGAAGGATGCGGTTGGAAAGCGTAATGTAAAATATGATATAAGAAAAAGTATAGTTACCGCCTCGTTGCTTCCGCCATTGATGGTGAAGTGTATAACTTCAGTGCAAGAAGTTCGAGCAAAATTGAGCTGCTTCCACTGAGTATAAAAAGAAGGAAGTGGGAACTGTTAGCCGACTTTGTTTGTATTGAACCAAAGCCCACTTGCCCCTGGATCTTGCCTGTAGATTCATGTAAGTGGAATTAGAAAGACACTGCCATATGGCCATGGTACGAAAAATAATGACCTGATTAATATTAAACGTCATGCATTATGTCATCAAATGAGTTTGGAAACGTTGAACCAGTCGGCCACGTCCTTTTGCCCAGTCAGCCTCCAAACTTGCAGCCCAAGCACAACTCAAATGTCACGGTGCACCCTTCAAACTTGCAGCCCAAGTAGACCTCAAACGAGCAGCCACTAAACTTGCAGCCCAAGCAGATCCCAAACGAGTACGTAAATGCGGATTTGAGTTGAACCGAATCGAGTTTAAACTTAGGTGTACTTGAATTTGGTTCAATTCAATGGAGTTGAGTTTAGACCTCAGCTCGAGAAGTTTTGAAATAGCGAAGTTCATGCTTGAGCTTGAAAAATACCTTATAGCTGACATGGTTTACATTTTTACCAAAGATAAAGAAAAGGGTGCATGCAATGACGAAGTTTATTCTTTTCTCTTTATGCTTAAAGAGCATAGAAAAATGGAGCAAGTTGATGTGATTTCAACTTTCTTACCCTGTGACATAAATACTTCATAATAAATTTAATATTGTCTCATCTTCATCACGTGCATGTTACTTTGTTTCATTATGGTCAAAGATGGAGGAAAGTATATGGTGAAAGAGATTCATAAATAGCCAATGTCAAATCTGGCGGTGCATTGTTTTAAAAGAGAGTCCTCAGCCTAACCTTTTTTTTCCTCCTGATGATGTTTAACATCTTGGCATTTCAGTATTAATTATTACTTGTAAGAATCAAATACCAATCTATGTTTGTGTTAGATGAGTCTTAAGCCCTTCTTTCTACACCATTGTTGTTTGTATTCAGGCATTCTTCTGCCATCTCTAGAGTTTAAGATAATTTTTCATTCCAATTGACATGCTCTCCTGGCTGAGGCTGAATCAACAGAAATTTAACTTAACATTAAAGTTTAGGCAACTGGACATCATACAAAACCACAGTCTCACTATCAAATCACAATTCTCAATTCATTTTGGATCAAAAACATGACAGTTGATCTCCTCGACTGTAGAAAAAGCCAGAAGGCCCAGCATGAGGCAGTAGAGCCAACCGCACAGGACTCTGTGCTCCTTCTGCTGCATTAAAGAGGCCAGTATTGCAGGTTATGTCAGTTTTGACATAGCCAGGGCAAACGCAATTCACTGAGAAAGCTGGATATTTCTTGGCCAGGATCCTTGTGTAAGCATTCATGGATGCTTTTAAAAGAATGTATGCAGACAGATATGTACAGATATGTTGGCCAACCTTCTTTTTCTGGTGATCCCTCTTTCAGATCCTCGAGAAACTTGTTCAATACCTCATCAATTCTTTCTTCTGTAAGACTTTTGGCATCGTTTAGCACTTCTTTAGTCCCTTCATTTGGTATATTCTGGAGATGTCAACATTATGCATGTTCATTAATATAAATATAAACTAATTTAAATAACTTATATTGAGTCTGCAAGTCGCTTCATTTACCTTTAATAGTCCTAGAAGAGAAGATACATTGACAATTCTTGGTGAGCCGACTTAGTTTGTATTAAACAGAAGTGCGGCCCCCTGAATTTGTTGAAAGTTTCAGAAATGCTAGAGGAAAACGGGTCACAGTTGATAATGCCTGACAACTGACATGGTTTAAAATTTTTACCAGAGATGAAGAAAATAGTGCTTGTAATGACAAACTTTAACCTTTTCTCTTCATGCTTTAAGTACATAAAAAATGGAGCAAGTTGATGTCATTCCTACTCTCTTCCCTTGTGACATGAATTGTTTTTATACAAGTTTTAATATTGTTTCATTCCATGCATTGCATGTTACTTTTATTTCATTATGGTCAAATATGGAGATAGGCCTTGAGAGTGAACGAGTTTGGATATTTTTTCAAAAGCAAGAATTGAAATTAGAACTGTGTAGTATTAGTTTATAAACTAGAACGGAAACTTGTGAAGATAGGTTCTTATTCAAAACCTACCCAGTTGGACAGTTTATGGTTGTTGGGTATCTTACACCATTAACACAATTTATCTATTAAAAAAAATTACAATAGTAAATTATCATTCCAGTCATTAATTATTATTTGTAAGAATCAAATACCAATCTATGTTTGTGTTAGGCTGTTAGCTGAGTCTGTAGAGAAAGATAAGTTTGTGGGTTCTGATTTTAACCATTTAGCCAATAAGTAAATAAACACTGTAAACTAGAGATTTTAAGCAGGACCCTTCTTCCAGCCATCAATAATGTCCAAAAACTGAATTTACACATGAACGAAGTCAAGAGACTTGCAGACTAATTTAGCACTATTGGTTATTAATAGGAAACAAGCTCTTTATGGGTTCAATTTTTATTTTCATAGATGGGTTTTTAACAATCAGAAAGGTGATTCTTCCTTCCTGATAAAGTAGAGACCAGAAGGACCATCCTTGGGCAGCAATGCTAACCTTACAAGGTTTTCTGCACCTTGGTCAGTTGTAAAGGTGCCAGTATTGTGGTTTATATCTGTTTTCACAAAGCCAGGGCAAACACAGTTGATGCGGAAAGCTTGGTATCTCTTAGCCAGAATCCTTGTGTAAGCATTCAGGGTTGCTTTGGAAACTATGTAAGCAGAAAGATGGGGAGGCCAACCTTTGGTTGCTAATGAGCCCTCTTTGAAATCTTTCAAAAACTCTGTCAAAACCTCATCTAATCTGTCTTCTGTGAGATTTTCAGCATCACTTAAAACTTCCTTAGGCCATCCATCAGGTATGTTCTGAAATAGAAAAAAGGAAAAAAAATCATATTTAGAAAGTTTCTCAGACGTGATTGGCAGAATCATATCAGGGGCCCTTTATTTCTGAAGAAGAGTTCTGATAATTTGTTACCTTCAGCCTTCCTGCAGTAGCGGAGACATTGACAATGTTGGGTGAATCAGATAACTGAAGGAGGGGAATAAGGGCTTCACATGTTCTTTTGGCTCCATAATAATTTATTTCAGGCCTTCTTCTGCTAACTCATAAGTTTCTGTCAACAGATTGCTCCAATCAACATGATCAATTTGTGGCTGCCGATTCTGCATTAAATTAATGTGGTAGCCAAATAATATCATGAGCAATCTCAAAAAGTAAACCAACCAAACAATAGGAATGAACCAAGACAAATCTCTGATCGACAAAGTACTGAACTAATATTTTGACAATGAGCTGCATAGCTTGAAAATTTTACCAGATTAGCATATTTAACTTTACACACCGGTTCATTTTGGAGAAAAGTATATGGCCCTTTAATTTCTTCATGAATTACAATAGCAACAATCTCCGAGAAAAAAGATCTAGGTCTAACCAGAATCATTGGTTACCAAGATAGACAGAAAGCTACTCTTCTATAATGTTGACACCAACCCAGAAATGTCATTAGGTTCTGTAAGAACAATTTACGTATTGAAAACTAACCTCAGAAGAAAGAGAAGATCTTAGAGCATCACCATCCAATATGTTTCCAGTAACCCCTGCATTGTTCACCTGCACACAATTTTACAAGTTCTTACATGGAAAATTTTATTCTAATATTAAAAAATAAATGAAATATTGTACTCTGCTACCAGAATATCAAGTTTTCCAAATTTGCTTTGGATAAAATTTTGCATAGCAGCAATACTACAAGGATCAAGCACATCAAGTTGATGAAAAAGAACATGATCAGAAAGACCAATCTCTTTCAGCTTTTCTACAGCTTCAAGTCCCCTTTGCTCATCTCTAGCAGTTAACACCACAATTATCCCATTTGAAGCGAGCTGCTTACAGACTTCAAACCCAATCCCTTTATTTGCTCCTGTAACAACTGCAATCCTACAAAGAGAAAATGGGTTTTGAAGACAGAAGGATGCGGTGGAAAAGCGTAATGTAAAATATGATATAAGAAAAAGGATAGTTACCTCCTCGTTGCTTCCGCCATTGATGGTGAAGTGTATAACTTCAGTGCAAGAACTTTGAGAAAACTGAGCTGCTTCCACTGAGTATAAAAAGAAGGAAGTGGGAACTGTTAGCCGACTTTGTTTGTATTGAACCAAAGTCCACTTGCCCCCTGTAGATTCATGCAAGTGGAATTAGAAGGACGTTGCCATATGGCCATGATTTATGTCATCAAATGAGTATGGATGCAGTCGACCGCGTCCTCTTGCCCAATCAACCTCCAAACTTGCAGCCCAAGCAGAACTCAAAAGTCCACCCACCAAACTTGCAGCCCAAGCAGCAGCTAAGGATAGATTCAATCTAAACCAAATGGAGGTTGACTTTAAGTTTGCTTAGGTAAGCATGAGCTTGATAAATATTTTATAATTATTTTTAAAAATAGTTTAAATAATAAAAAATAAAATTTTATATACAAAATAAGATATCTTATTAAATGAGTATGAACTCAATTATTAAATCCAAGATTTCACCTGTTTAATATGATTAATTTTGTTTTGAAAAAATAACCTGATTTGGATAAAATTCTTTCCAAAAAAAAAAAGGAAAACTCTCTTATAATTGGGATGGTTTGCTTTTTACCAAACATGAAGAAAAGGGTGCATACTACAGCAAAGTTTAATCTTATCCCTTCGCGCTTAAAGAACATTGAAAAATGGAGCAAGTTGATGTGACTCCAACACTCTTACCTATGATATAAGTAACTTATTATAGTTTTAGGGCCAAATGATCAATTCCCATATAAGATACAGTAAAAATTCAAAGTAATTTTTATTAATTTTTAAAAACTCAAATATCTATTTATTTATTAGTTTTAATTGTTATAATTAAAGTAAAAATTTAAATAAAGAAAAATTATTTCTTTTTTTTCTTAATTTAAAAAACTAGTCATTTTTCTCTAATTTAAACTTTAAAACATTGTATTTACACTCTAAAAACTCTATTCCATCTTTTTGGCGAGCATTCTTTCTGACATTCCTCTTCGGTAGCATCTCCCCTCCCTCCACGATGGCTTCCCGATGCATAAACCACCAAAAATCCAGCCATGCTGTTCATTCAAAGTTTGAGGTGTAAATGAATGTTTCAAAATTTGAGGGTGTAAATGAGTAGTTTTTAAAACTCAAGGGTTAAAGAAAATGAATTTTTTTATTTAAATAAAAATCTCTAAAGGATGATTTTACCCTTTATTATAACTGTAAAAACTAATAGATAAATGGGTATTTGAATTTTTGAGTTAATGGGGTTCACTTTGAATTTTCAGTGTACCTTGGGGGGAACTAAGTCTTTTGGCCTAGTTTTAATATTGTTTCATTCCCTGCATGTTATTTTTTTCCTCCTTTGATCAAAGATGGAGGTGAAAGAGATTCATAAATAGCCAATGTCAAATCTGGCGATTCATTATTTTAAATTACAGTCCTTAGCCTAAGCTTATTTTTTCTCCTCCTGATCTTGACATTTCAGTCATTAATTATTATTTGTCAGAATCAAAGACCAAATCTATGTTTGTGTTAGATGAGTCTTAAGCCATTCTTTTTGCACCATAGTAGTTTGTATTCAGGCATTCTTCTGCCATCTCTAGAGTTTGAGATAAAATTTCAATCCAATTGAGATGCTCTCCTGGCTGAGGCTGAAATCAACAGAAATTTAATTTAAACATTAAAAGTTTAGGCAACTGGACATCTTACAAACCACAGAGTCTCATTATCAAATCACAATTCTCAATTCATTTTGGATCAAAAACTTGACAGTTGATCTCCTCGACTATACAACAAGCCAGAAGGCCCAGCATGAGGCAGTAGAGCCAACCGCACAGGACTTTGTGCTCCTTCTGCTGCATTAAAGAGGCCAGTATTGCATGTTATGTCAGTTTTGACATAGCCAGGGCAAACGCAATTCACTAAGAAAGCTGGGTATTTCTTGGCCAGAATCCTTGTGTAAGCATTCATAGATGCTTTTGACAGAATGTATGCGGACAGAAATGTTGGCCAACCTTCTTTTTCTAATGATCCCTCTTTGAGATCCTTAAGAAACTTGTTCAATACCTCATCAATTCTTTCTTCTGTAAGGCTTTCGACATCGTTTAGCACTTCTTTAGCCCCTTCATTTGGTATATTCTGGACATGTCAACAATGTGCATGTTCAATAATACATATATAAATTAATTTCAGTAAACATATATTGAATCTGCAAGTCGCTTCTTTTACCTTTAATAGTCCTAGAAGAGAGGAAACATTGACGATTCTTGGTGAGTCAGATAATTGCAGGAGGGGAACAAGAGCTTCAACCATTCTTTTTGCACCATAATAGTTTGTGTTCAGGCATTCTTCTGCAGTCTCAAAAGTTTCAGATGCAAGTTCATTCCAATTGGCATGCTCTCCCTGAGGCTGCCTCATGGAAAACAAACTTAATCCCCTTAGACATGTGAAGAAAGATTCAGACCCAAAATACCATAACATGTAGAAAATAGATAGCCGGCTCTCCATTTTGCTTCTAAGACGTGTAACTTGACAAAAAAGCCAATTCATCAGAAAAGAAACATATTGTATATAACAGGATACCTACCCAACCACCAGAGAGTTCTGTGGCTCTTACAAATGCATCAACGTTTATTATAGCTCCACAAATCCCCGCATTATTCACCTGTACATTCAAAACAGTATCCCTATTTAGGATTATTTGGATTTCGGTTATAGCCTCATCTTCTCCTTATGCATTTTGTCGGAAATAAATTAGGCTTTTAAGTGTGAAGATCGAACTCTATCTTACATAAAACTAATTGACTTATGTTAATGTCCAATCTATACACTTATATACCACTCATTTTACTCAATTTTATTATATGAAACTCTCTATCTTTTTATTGGAGTCTCCAACACCCTAATTTAAGTGCAAGCGAGACTCAGCCACCTGCTTAAGTGCAACCACCATAAAAGGTTAGACCCACCGTTTGGTTCAGTCGGTTTTTGGTTGAATGTATTGTCACTTATATCTAGGAACACTTAGGTTGTTAAACCGGTTGTTTAGCTAGTGTTTTGATACCGTATCGTAAACATATATTTGGTCTATAAGTGTAAAAATCAAAACTCATATTATACAAAACTAATTGGGTTAAGTTAAGATCCAATCCACATGCTTATATACCACTCACTTTACTCAATTTTATTAGATGTGATACATAAGTGTGTGGATTAGACCTTAATAGAAATTAATTGATTTTTTATAATATGAGTTTTCATCTTCATATTTATAAATCCAATATATATTTCTAACACATCCATTAATACAAGGGAAAGTAAGTGCAGTCTCTGGTGAGGTTTCTTAACGATTATATCCTGTCATATTACGAGTGTCTGCAATTTCTCAAAAGCATAAGCTGGGTTTCAGTGGGGGAGGATTCGAGCTGAGTGGCTAAAGTTTGATTGCCAGCTCGGCGCATATCCACCCTTTATTAATTTACAGGGGAACTGTGATATGCTATCTTCATCATCTCAAGCTGTCTCTGTTATTACTAAGCATTTTTAATTGGTGAACGCGTATATTTACTAGTCACCCATTACTGATATTAAATAAGAAAACGATTGAAATTTCAAGGAAATAAGGGTTAGCCAGAATACCAAGATATCAAGTTTTCCAAATTGAGTCGTGATAAACTCTGCAAGAGAAGCAACACTAGCAGGGTTTGCCACATCAAGCTGATGAAAAATCACACATTCGGAGAGACCAGGCTCAGAGTCAATCAAATTTTTAACAGCTTCAGTGCCTCTCTTCTCATCTCTGGAAGTTAACACAACCACAATCCCCTTAGAAGCCAACTGCCTACAAATTTCAAATCCGATTCCCTTGTTAGCTCCTGTCACAACTGCATACCTGCAAAGACACAAAAACCTGTAATATTTAGCATGTTTTGCTTGACTATTTCTAAAATGTTGCTTGCTACTTCAGCTCAAGCAGCTTGATAAGTTTAACTGATGAATTCGAAAGCCTTTTTAAGATCATTAAGCTAAAAACAAGAGGAAATCGAAAATCAAGAAAATTTATATACCTCTGTGTGGCAAGAAAGGCAGATGTTTGTTCCATCTCCATATATTAAACTGTTTGAAGGACAGTAGTGCTGTACCAAAGTTTAAACTGCAGAATTGAGATAGGCTTGCGTACAAGTTTCTGATTTCTTTCACTAAATCGACGTTACACTTGAACAAGTTGTGTGGTCCTTGCAATAAATGATACCTACATTTGCGTTTCATGCAAGACAGATTGGTTGAAACAGTTGGAGCCAATTGAATTTGTCAATTTTTTCTTTATTTTATTATTTCAGTTATTTTTTTAAACAATTATTTCAGATCAAATCAACTAGATAATAATGTAAATACAAATCACAATTGAAAATGACCTGTTAATTATCAAATATGTGAGATAACAATTAGCATTAAGTTACGCCAATGCATGTATCAATGATGACAACCTAAAGGATAATTTATTGTGGCCAGCCAAATCTTCTTGTATCCCTAACCAGTTTTACCCTTAGTAAATATGCGTATCATTCACATATTAAACACATTTAAAAGAATTTTTGAATTAAAAATATATTAAATACATATTTTATATTAAATGCGTCATCATCTCCACTGAAATGAAAAAGATTATACATGAAATTAATCTAGGGAAATGACAAATGCAGATGATTGGGAGAATCCCCGTTCTAGCTGTTATACATTTCAGGCTTCAAATTAGGAATGGGGAGAATAAACCAAGAATGCTGTTATTGGCTGTACAACATTGGTGTACAACCGGCTAAATAAAGGAGCCTTATTTCTCATGAACCAGAGGGCTGTAAACAGGGTACCACATGTTGCTAGTGATATATTCCACTGTCTCCTCCTGCATCCACAAACAGAAGGCAACTGTCAGCAGGCTAAAAAGGTAATGCTACAAAAATCATACTTCTTATGCTGGATATCTCATCATCTATCCTTTGCTAGATAGATAATATACATGATTCAGAACTCATAGCTTCAACTGCAGGAACAGCATCCTCTTGGTTACATGAATATATGAAACCATATATTATACATGATTTTAGTATAAAGCTTGTTTCATACAAGATTTCATAGCTAGCAAAACACAGTTTTCATGATCATACTTTTGACATCTGCTTCAGCTCTCTGGGCCCTACTTCACCATGTCCTTCTGCAAGTTCTTCTGCAACGGCTGCTTGGAGAACAGCAGCTCCGACCTCTGCTGTAATATGTCGAATGCTGCATTGTTCACAATTGGATTAATCAATTGCCATATATATAGTTTGCATTTTCCTCTTTAACACCATGAGCATCACTATTGCATATTTGCATAAATTGAATGGTCTTTCCTTCTATAACAAATGAGTTTGAAACTTTTCCCTTAAACCCAGTATTTTTTTTTTTTTTAAAAAAAAAGGCAGAATAAGTCCCATCCCAGCAAAAGCTGAGTCCTACTATGATAAGTAGTAACAACTAAAAGCGTTGTTTAGATGGATGCTGAAAAACAAAATCGCATTAAAATCATTCAAAGACCATAACACACAACCAGATACAGAATCAGAGTGGTCTGGGTAGTTTAAGCACACAACTGTGCCTGAAATCAGGTGCAGATTGTGACATAAGTTGGCTTCATAGTTTGATTATCTATGGTAGTACTAATGGACCAATAATATAGTCAAAGTATCTTTGAAACCACCAACTATAAGTACACGGTTCATAAGTCATTTTACAACATGTTAACAGGATTTGAACGTTAGGAATATATAATCCTAGGAAACAATGAGAAAGAAAAAAAAAAAGAAAATGCCTAAAATAAAAGAAATCCCTGTTACCGCAGATAGGTGAAATTATTACCTATTAATGGATGGATACAAGATGCCCTTTTGGATTTCCTCATCTGTCATATAAGATGCCAGGCTACAAGAAAGAACACAATTTTAACAATTTGCTGAAAAGCAAGGCCCATTAATAAGCAGGACAAATAAAACATAATTATTTAACATTTCACAACCAACAGCTAGAAGATCCTCTGATGCAAAAACAGAAGGTATAAAACATCACATGGACTTCAACAAAAATAGATTATAATTCTACACTAAGTTTCATATGGTCAATTTCAGGCTTCAAAGTCCAAAAAGAAATATTTCCTCAGCTCTTATTTCAGAATTCTCGATGGAGTAAAGAAGCAAGCACCATATTATCACATAAATACCATTCTGCAGCTGCTTGTAACATTCCATCCGTTATAAAATGAGCACCTGCGAGGAGAGTTCCTAAACCAATCCTGAATTGGAAAGTGACACACATGAATATTATCCATTCTGAGCACAGCAAATCAAAATAAATAATAATATAGGAAACGAGATTAAACACCAACCCGGGGAACAGGTACATGTTATTTGCTTGATTTACATGGCCTACTTTTCCATTTCCTGGCCAAAAAAAAAATAAGAAAGAGAATTAATGATCAGATAAAAGACAACAAAAAGATCACAACCAATACAGTGCCTGCATTATATTAACTGAACATGATAAAAAAATTTTAAACAACACACGTGTTACAAAGACTGAACATACCAAGATCAATATTCTCGAAAGGGCTTCCACTAGCAAACACTATATTTTCCCCAGCATGATCAAAAGCATCAGCAGCAGTGCATTCAGCTGTTGCATATGAAATGTCAACAATGATATCAAGCTGCCATAAGAAAAAATGAGGATGCAAGACTAGGCAGGATAGACATACCATTCATAGTGGGATTCGACATAGCAAAAATGGCAGGTTTCTTAGAATCAGACTCTCGCATGGCCTTAAGCACCTGTTTTAGATGTCAACTGATACTTTCAGATGAAAAGGACTATAAAACTGTGCCAAGCACTTATAAAATCAAGTAGCACATAACATTCTTATAATAACAATTAAAGGATACATCCCTGAGGAAATAACATATTGATTAGATCTCCTGCAGAGGTCTAAGGATAAAATGCTCCTCATACACTCATAAAATAAAGAAACAAGAGGTCTAAAGATCAAATCCTCTGCTTATCAAGATGATTTAATCTAGTACGAGCATTAAGAAGAGTAGGCTAGGTAAATTATCATATAGGATACCAATAAATTCTATATATATTAAATCCAAGAATCAATATTGGCCAATGCAATATTTTTTATTTGACTTCGTAAGAAATAACTAAATAATATTACAGCATAAGTGATGTAAATGTATCTGCAACAGCATATTCTTTTTCTTTTTGCTCAACTTATTTCATATGCTTCCTCTTGTTTCAAGGAATCATAGAAAGAAATGAGAAACATATAATTAGTGTTCACCTCCTCACTGAAGACACCACCAACTCCAGACAAACCAAGTAGCACATGCGGTTTGACCTTTTTAACCTGAAAAAAGAAAGGGCTCTCAGCAATAAGAACTGTTACTTGTACAAAAGAGTATTACAATGTTTCAATGCTTAAATTAGTGATGTCCTTTACCACTTCAAGTAGACTACCTCCCTCATTAAGCCCCATAGTCTCTCCTGAATCTTTAGCAAACGGTAGTGCTGCTGGCTCAAGATTCTTCCTCTCTTTCGTAATGAGACCCTAAAACCAAACATGTAATTTCAAAATTCCCATAGATTTTCTCAATGTATTTAGATGAAATTACAGCAAGCAGGTAGCTATAGCCTTTTTTACAGAATACCAAAATTATCTAAATATTACTAGAATCACAAATTACAAAATGCAATGACCAAAGTGGATAATCCATAAACCTATTAGGCCACCATAAATAGATTTGCACATGATCAGGCAAGCCTAATTCAAGGGCAAAAAATTGTATTCATATCCTATAAATACAAACATGGCAAAATTTTGTCAAATGTAAAGACGTGGCTATGCAGTAATACACATTGATAAGGGTAGAAAGAGAAGAAACACACATCTTTGTCAATTAGGAAAAATTGATTTTTTGCAGCTGTTTCACTGTTCCCTGACATTCTTGACATTGCCTGCACAGCCATGTTAAGAACACCAAGCCCTGCACTGGAAGCCGGAAAAAAACTGAATTAAACAACAGAAAAGAGCGAACACCAAGCAAAAAAGCAACAAGGAAGTCAATTTAAAGTCTGTACGTAGCTCATTAGAGTCAAAATTTTAAAGTACCTCCCAGCCCCCACCACAACAATCTTTTGGTTCACAAAATCAGTCAATGGTCGACCCTGTGTTCTAACAGTTCCCAATAATCCCGCAAGTGCAACACCAGCGGTTCCCTGCAGCACACAAAGTAAGCACAATTGTTGTCACTATAACAACAACCAGATTAATCCCACAGCATTGTACATGGCATCATATGCCCTGTTCAGTAAATACAAAAAGGCAAGATGTCACACCCAATAATCACCTGTATGTCATCATTAAACATGCAGAATTTTTTCCGATATCGTTGCAAAGTTTCAAAGGCCCACTTCATTTGGAAGTCCTCAAACTGATACATTGGCCAAACCGTCAAGTTACAGACATGATAAAAACTACCAGAACAGAGAGAGTCATATTTTCAAATAAATTAACCTGTACAATGGCCTTGGGCCAACGCTCATGAACAGCTTCCATAAATTCGTCCACAATTGATAAATATTCTTCTCCTTCCAACCTAGGTTGCCGAAGTCCTAGATCTGTCCAACTAAAAGATGTGAGGAAATATTCTCTTGATTTTTCCAATAAAGAAAAGTTTCAAACACATATTGCAATCCATTTTCTGCATAGATACAAGAAAGTAAAGTACAACAATGGAGTACAATTTTTAACTCACAAAGAGGGTCTTCAAGCAGCTTTTGATTGTTAGTACCGACATCCAGCATAACTGGAAGTATCTGTCAGAGAAAAACATGGGTTCAAATAATGAGCTGCAGCATTATAAATGTAGCAAGAAAAGGTATCAACAGCATGAAAAATTTAAACCTAATATATGACACCCAGAATATAACTCATTGTGATTTTGTGTATAGCATGCATGGGCATGCAATCGACACAGAAGCACAAAAATGGCTTAGTGATTTCTATAAAGTATAAATATCATAAGAGGCAACTGAGAAATCATTCATCAAAATATGCATGCCTATCAGCATGTAAAAAATTTCCATGTGACGCAGCCCTATCAAGCATTGAATATTTCCATGTCTAAGAATGTAAAGGCAAGCAGGACCAGCATGCATGTTCACAGATGCAAAAAACAAGCTATCAATAGGGGCACAGACTGAAAGAGTAATTCATACTCTTTGTGGATTGATACCCGCAGCAGCAACATACATATCCAGTTTACCAATAGGGATCCCAATTCCCTGAACTCCAAGGTCACCTAAGCCAAGAATACGACTTCCATCTGTCAGGACAATCATGTCTACCTGCCACACAAAAAAGAATAGAAAGCAGTATCAGAAACAAGGATTAACTAGAGGTCAATCCACTCATATTGGATTTCCATTTTACCTGATGAGATGGCCAATTGTAGATCATCGACATCATCTCCCCTTTGTCCTTCGCACTAAAATACATACCACGTGGACGTCTAAACAACCCTGAATAATTCTGGCACACCAATCCAACTGTTGGAGTGTATATTATTGGAGCAAAATCTTTAATGTTATCAATAAGGACCTGGGGAGAAAACAATAGAAGCACTATAAGTAAAATATTAGATGTTATATATGCTTTAATACCAACAAGCCACTATGAAGAACCAAATTTACTCGGTAGTATAATGTTTCATTCCTGTCATGCAGTCTGTTCAAGATCCTCCATTTCGCCAATGATACAACACTATAAGGTTCACCCTGAGTATTTTTCTCTAGTGATCGATACGACTCCACTAACAATTAAAAATGAAAAAGAACATTAGGATGATTATCAAAAATGAAAATGAAAACAACCATATAGACCAACAAGAAATAAGGAAAACATCTTGATAAAGTAAAAACAAAAATATGTAAAACTTGTTTCAGAGCCTCCCAATAAAGTACCCCAATCAATGATATACTTGACTTTTACCAAGAAGCTATACAGCACTGACTATAAGTGAAAAATATTAATGGAGGTGAAATATTATGTTGGTAAAGGAAAATAACAAGCTCTGGTCACATTCTGTAGGCCATCAACAATTCAAAAACAGATCAAGCTAATCAGGGAACATATTCTTCAGTAATTAACAAACTGAAACTCACATTGAGTAGCACCCAAAGAAAAAAAAAAAGGCGGAGCTTGTGAGTGCTTCTTAAAAGAGAATGTCTAGCGTGACTCACTCAAAACAGTACGCAAACAACAACTACAAGAAAGTATAGTATTTTCACTCACTGAAGCGATCATACTGCTGCTCAAATGATATCACGCGAGGTGGGAGGAGGCCACGGAGTCCTAATCGATCTCTTTCGGTCAAAGGAAAGCCAGTATCCTTTTTATTGAAAAAAAAAAGAACAACAAAAAAAAATATTGTCAAACTTCTTATGCTTAACTATGAAATTGTACAGAAAATAAATAATAGTATCATCTTAAGCACGCTTCATTATCAGAACTTTAAACTTTCTACTTTGGAATGACAACCAAGATTTGCGACAAACGACAACCTAATTTAATTAAGCTGAAATCATACGAAAATGAACGGCTAAAACAACCACCAACAGTAATTATAAGCAAAGGAAAACAAGAAGAAGAAGATATAACCTTGTTGAACCAGGGATCGTGAAGAATATCAGTTCCACGTTTGTGAACAATACAAGGTCCAGGAATCGCCGTCGAGAATCGCCTGGATCGGCTTAATCTAGTCGCAGAAGCACGCACTAAATTCCACATTTTTTGCCCTAGAATTCAAGATCCAAAATACTACAGAGAACTACAAAAGAAAATAAATTTTAAAAGACAAACTCTAAATTGGCAAGAATATTTTATTATCTCGTCATCATAGACCACATTTTTTAGGCAACTCGTAAGTATTAACGACTGAGTTGTTTAAAGAGTGTGACGTTCAATTTATAGTTGTGGTGAAGTTGGATTATTTATCTTTGACGCTGTTCTTGTTCCAGTTGGTCGTGGCTGGGGTGTGGTGGTGGTGGGCTTATATGAAAAGAGAAACAGTTGAAGCTGTTGACCGTGGTAACAGCGAATGCATTATGATTGCCCGAGATTTAGGGGCAGAGAGAGAATATACCAAAACAAAAGCCAGATGCTTACGAGAGAGGACAATAGGCTGCCCGAGTTAAAAGACGGGCAGTGAGGGTATATATGGGAATATAATGTGTTGCGTCAAATCAATCACAGAACAAAAAAGGCCAAAGAACTATTTCCCACCAAGGATTGCTGTACTCTCAACTATCCCTGTTGAACTTTGAAAATTTCAAATACCCACCCATAAATAATTAAATTTAAAGATAATAAAGATAAAATATCATTTTATTTATAATATTAAAAATAAACTTAAATATAATCTCCTTTTCCTCCTTTAAACTTTGAAAATTAAAAGTTTTCTCTCAACCAAAGTTTTAAAAAATGATAATTTTCTTTTAGGGTTTGGTTTCCAGATCTTCGACACTAAATCCGATAACATTGTTGGTCCATTATCCCTCTTGAAACTTCCTCTCCCTTTGACAGTCTTTCTCCATCTATTTGGACGTCCGTTCAGTGTTGATCTTCTTTTGAAAGATGAAAAGCTTCATCTTCCTTCACAAAACTCTTCATCTCCCGTCATTTTTTAAGTCTCATTAGATACCAATCAAGAGTTCAAATAAATGGAGAGAGACCATCAGAGAGAGAGAAAGCTTCAAAAAGGATAAATGACTAACAACGACGCTAGATTTGGTGTCGAAGATTTGAAAATCAAACTCTAAAGGGAAACTATTAATTTTAAAACTTAGGTTGAGGAAAAACTTTTAGTTTTTAAAATTTATAGGGGAAAAATAAATAATTTTTTGAGGGTTAGAGTTTTGTTAAATTTAACTGTTTATGGATAGGTATTTAAGATTTTCAAAATTAAAAGGGTATATTTGAACAAACAGCAATATTTGGGTGGAACATAGTCCTCTGGCCAACCAAAAACAATAATCAAGTTGGAGTTAGCAGCACGTGGTTATCTAACCATGTTCCGGTAGGTTGAGGGCTCCCACAAGGGGGAGGTTTTCCCTTTCGATTGTTGCCACGTGGCTGATTACACATGAATCAGAGAAATTGATGTGACCCATAATCTGAAAAGATCGTTCGGCTAGAATTTGAAGGACAATGAATTTCTTATATAACCAGAAGTATTAATGTTTTTCTTTTACAACACAATCTAAATAAAAAAAATTTGCAGCGAATCTGCCCCACCTAATGGTGGGCTTAGGGACAGTTTAAGAGCTTGTAACTGGAGAAGTTGTTGACTCATGGTTTGCGGTAAATTACATGCGGGGATGGTCAAGTTTGGAATAAATAACCTTCCAGATTGCTAGATTCTTTTACATCCATCCTCTCGTATGCTCAAATATGTTCTCAATTAGCTCACAGGGAACCAGCATAATCCTTTTTGGACAACTTAAGAACCTACTTTAATAACACCTTTCGTTATTATACTCTTTAAGTAGTCCGATCAAACGGAATGTGATTCAATTTAAGCACCCGACAGACAGTCCAGAATAAATACTCATCCATTTGCTTAGTTTTAATAATTGAGCTGCGGTTGACTGAAACCCATTATTATTGTTTTATTCCTCTTTTTCTTCTTTATTTCCTTCACTTTAGCCCACCTCCAGTACTCCAAATTCACACTATCAAGGCACTCTAATACTAGAAATCAATTTCAATCTTCAAGTTATAAAACTTGTCCTGCACCTGTAAAATTATCATCTTTTAACGATGCCGGTGCTGAACATCACTACTAGACAAATAAATCAATGAAAGCAATATCAATAACACAATCCAATATAAAGTTATAACGTCTTTATGAAAACAAGAAGCATGGCATTCTGCAGCTTATTGGTAATATAATCATGATAATATACACTCCAAAAGTAGATTCAAATCTTTGAAAACATTACCAAAGCAAGTCATATAAAGCTCGGAAAAATACAAGCAGATCTTTGCCAAAGACCTCAACAAGTACTTTTCCTCTTGGTGATCCTGAACAACTTCAGTAGTCTTTGGTTCCAAAATTCTTGCACCAGAGCTGGGAAGGAATTGGGCGAACAGGATGATGAGGACGTTGCTGCAAGAATATAAACTAGGTTAGCAAGAACATATATACGAGTATGCCTTGCTTAAAAATGAAGACTTAAAGTTTAAAACCTAACAACCAATGACACAAACAAAAGCTTATAGCAACCAAGTCATTCTTAAGGATAAGCAAATAAATACATCCCTGCACCACGCGACAGTTCCCCCTCTTTTTGTATTGCACATTATTATGCATAAAGTACCCAAGGTAAAAAATTGATGAAAATCTCCAGTCACAGCAGCTTTCATTAAAAACATGTCAACCCTCAAGTGTATTCAGTTCATATATCATCATTTTGAAGATTTGGTCGCCTGTCAAGGCTCATCCAGAGAGAATCCTAGAATCTAATCAGCCCTTCATTAATTTATTATTAAACAAGTTTATGGAAAAGAACAATGCTAGGCTTAAACAGCATAATAGGTTTAGCTTGAAGAGAAGCTTTTACACGTCACAGACAAAGATAGCTTGTATATCCCAGTCACATTGTGTTGTTTAAGATACCATCTCCATGGAAAGAGAGAAAAGATTTGTTTTGAGGATTAACCAATTCCTCTCCAAAGGAAGATTAGATACAATTATGAAACAAACATAATCCCTACTACTGTAAATGAGCCTGTCCATACCCATCAACAATCTTTGCAAAAAACGAAAATCAGTTAATAACAATAAAAGTGGAATCTGATATACTAATTATAAAAAAAATACTTGTCATAATCCATTATGTACTAAAATTTGCTGTGGTCGGTTTGAAACCATATTTGTGCTTGTACAAGCAAAGTTCACAATAGCCAAAAACAAAAACTTAGTCATCAATTAGATGGATGTTATCTAAATAAAATTAAATTAATTCAGTTTCACCTTTCTATTCATTTCAATCGCTTAGTTCCCAGAAGTAGTGCAACCTTGTAACTGACACCCACTTTACTCAACCTAAGTCTAACACCTTCACTGGAATCACAATAAGCAATTAAGCATAAGACACCATAATTTAGATCTTAAAAAACAAAGAAGGGGCCAAAACTTATTAGACGACATTTTGAATCTCAAATTTCCACGCATATCCCGCAGTTCCTCGACAACCAAGAGGAAACAAATTTTAAATGAGAAAAGGAAAGGGTTTAAAGAGACCTCAAGCTCGGCGGATTTCATGGCAATAGGAATGCATATAAGGAAGACCCCAGCCATGGCAATGGCCGTGTTGCGCTTCCAGTGCTTGGGTCTACAGTATGGGCCGCCAGTCATGCTCCACACCTTGGCCCTGAAATCACCGTGGGCTGCCTCTCCACCGTGTCCATGCTCTGCTCCTCCCATTGATTCAACTGCAAGTAAAACGATCGGATTGTAATTTAGAAAGTCAAAAATCAAAAACCTAGACAACGTGTTTCACATTCACCAAAATAGGAGAACACTAAAGCTTGTAGTTCCTTGTAATTCATGTTAGAAAGTAAGAACGCTCGTAATAACCTGAGACAAATGTAAAACCGGAAAGAAGGATGAAAATGAACTTCTCTCTTCGAAACGTTCGCTGGGGTTGGTCAGTGTGTGTGCTTGTGGTGTGGAAGCGAGGACCATTCCGTCTTTCCGGAGTCACACGTGCCAAATTGTGCGAAGTTCTCGTATTAAAGGCCTCATTACAATTACGAGGGTTTAATTAGATTATTACAATAACAATGTAAAAGCATATGATTTCAATTTAATCCAATGTGTACGCGTAAATTTCAAACGGTCAAAATGACAGCTCAGCACAGCCGCCTCGATTAGGGTTTCTCACCATTGTAGTGGTCTCGATATAAAGGTCACTCCAGCACAGGGGCAAAAGCAATCTTGTTAGTTCTTCTTTTGTTCTCTTTTCGTGGTTTTGCAAAGAAAGTCAGGATTCCCTTAACTAAGGGGTAGGGTTTCCCGGCGAAATCCTAAACCTAATTAATCTATTTCTCTAGATTAGGTTTTCGGTTCTAATTCTCTTTCTTGTTGTAGGCCTGCCTTTGCATTCTTGCTCGTAGATTATCGGAGAAATTAGGGTTTTTGTAGGTGATTTAATTGTCTCATCGGTCGTACGTAAATTAATGTTCTTTCACTTGTTATTATTCGCCGGTAAATTAATTTTCTGACAGATATATTTCTTCTTTTGTCGGTAACTTGTTTTGACGATACGGGAGCGAAGTAATATAATGTGATGAGGAACAAAACTGCAACAAAATGATCGATTACAATCGTGATTACTTGTATTTAAGTCTCTGATTATTTCATTTCCTCTCCCGCACGATATTCCAAAACTGTTTCTATTTCCACACTTTTATATTTTGATTATTTGATGTTCTTTCGCAGAAAAGATTGATGATTATAACGGGAGATATGATGATAAATTTATTTGGTCCGTGTTTCTGATTCATCCGTGACCGATAACCCTTTACCACTGTCTGATTCTCCCGATTCATCCATTTTCATCTGCAATTTTTCATATTTAATTGGAAATTTTAATGTGGATTTTGTATTCTTGATTTAGATATACTGCTGTGATGATATATGAATAAATTCACATGTCAGACTTCAGAGACTTTGAAGTCTATGAGAAAGCATATTCATGTTTCTGAGCAATTTCCTTCAATCTGAGAAATTTTAATCAAAACCTAAAATGTAAGCTGATTGAGAATTTTGTTTTTTCCTTACACAATCTCATTGAATCATAGCAATAGTATTCCGGTTCCAGTGGCCAAGCTGGTATATTTGAAGTCCTTTTCAGTTGGGATTGGAAAAAAAAAAAATTTATCTGTAGAGTAAAAATTTCCAAAGATGACTCAAATGAAAGTGTTTATAAAGGTACTACGCCACACATCTTTCAATTACCAAAGGGAATTCTGTGTCTCAGCTACCTTCAGGGGAATCTTGGGACTTTGGGACCTTTTAACGAGGAACTCAATTTGGTACAACAAATTTTAGAAGAAAGAAACACTGAGTCGAGAGACAGTGACTATGAAATAGGATTTTGAAGACAGAGACGTTGAAAAGGATAGTGTTTTTGGAACATTATGGGAAGATATTTGCGTTGTTCTCCATAATCAAAACAATAAAAGACTTTTGACACTTATAAACAAATGGTTATATACACATTTCATGCCTACACTGATTTATTGACTTCATAAGTTTTTGCAGGAGTTACATTCTCTCTGCTCTCCGCTGGAGTTTGGAAGGGGGAACCCGTTGTCTGTAGCAACGGTAAAATGTAAATTGCTAATAATCATCTACTTAGAAGGCACATCAAGAAGAATAATAGTAGTTAGTCTTGCCCTCAGAGAGAGATTATTCTATCATACAGAAAGTGAAGCCAAATCCTAAGCAGGCAATGCTATGTATCACCTTGCTCCTTTAACTTATTGAGAAAGATGTCATTTATTCAATTGAATTCTATACTACCATGGAAAATATTAAATCTTTTCTAACAATTAAAAAATTAAAATACACCTAACTCTTCATTTTGCACCCATCTCAGGATTGAAAAAGGGGTTTGTTCATCGCCGGTGATTGGCTGCAAGACGAGGTTCTGATGAAGAATTACGAATTTTAACAATTTCAATTCAAATCATGTTATTATGCCTTGTGTCACTTGGAATCATTTGCTTGTACGAAACCCTAGGTTTAAACTTATCTATAAAGTTGTTGTTTTCTTCCTTTTGAGAAAAATTTCTGTTGCGGACTGAACAATTTAGAGGCACTTATGGGGTGATGGAGGGAAAATGGAAATATGAAGTAAATGAAAAAGTTAGCTGGGCATAAGGACAGTGTCGTTTTACAATTATATTTCATTACTTGGTGCTTTTCAATTGTACGTAATTAGATGATACGGTGTCGTTGTCTTACTTGTTAATTGCAATTGTTAGCTGATACGATGTCGTTCCATTAGTGGATTGTGGTGTCTTAAATAATAAAAGCATAATGAAAATGTTCAGTTTTGGCGCAAAACTCATGTTAAGCTTCCCTCTCCTATTCTGTAACCTTTCTCTGCTTCTGGAATTTTCTTAATTCTCAAATTAAGTGCGACTTCGTGCAACAATTTCTTTAGATGTTGTTAGATTGAATGGATAGAAAACGGCATTTTGCGATTTTTACCATGCAACTCTTCCACGGATGACTGGGATGGCTGTTAACCCTCTGTTTTGTGCTGCGTATCCTGCTAAAGATGGAGAAAGAAAAGTCACTGTGATTCCTTGGTTATCTTTGAAACATCAAAAACTAGTATATCCTGGCAACATCATGTTTAGTTCACCTCAAGAGCAGAAAAGTTGTGTTCGTCAGCGGCTTGAGGAAAGGATCAGGTTCACTTCTTCTTTTATTGTACGTTTTTATCCCGGAAAGGTAATCATACCTGTAATTTTCTTGTACTAGCTCTGACAAAGATATATTTATTGTTTCTGTGTTTATGTTTGACTTCATTGTAACTTTAATGATTGTGTATTTGTAGCGATGAAATTCCATGATTTTTGAGGCAATTTCATTGTCCATGCGTTTAGGCCATCTTTCGCTTTATAGTGTTAGCATCTGTTGCTTTAAAACAGCATTTCGGAGCAATTTAGGAGCTCGATAGTCATTGGTGACTTCCTGTGTGGTTGCAGTTTGCTGTAGATAAGAGGAGCATTCTTGCTGCTGGAGACATTTCTGAAATTATCCCTGATAAGGAGGCAGATATTGCTGTTCTTGAGAAGCCTGAGCATCTTACTTGGTTTCATCATGGGAAGAGATGGAAAACTAAATTCTACTTTGTTATGGAAATTATACACACCAATTGCCTGGAATATGTGAAGCTAGAGGAGAATGGACAACTGAAAGCATTTTTTTCTTAAACAAGTAAATACTTGGGTTGTCTGTACTGTATCTATTGCCACAAGGTATAACTTTTATGATTTCCATGTAGTTAAACACTCCATTGGTGCTCCACATCCTTTGCACTGAGAAGTAAACCATTTTCTTATTCTCATATGTTGTTGTATTCTTTTAAAAGTTGCTTTCTCAAAACATTGTGGAATCTTAATTGCAGGTCATTAGGTTATCTGCTGCCGCACAGGACTATCCAAATTCCATCATCTGCAATGTTCATGGAGTCAACCCGAAATTCCTTGAGATTGGCAAGAGAAAGATAGAACAACAACAACAACAACAACAACAAAGTGGGAACCAGGCCTTCACTACGGGTGCTTATTACATTGGGAAGATGGTGTGGAGTAAAGGCTAGAAGGAACTGCTTGAACCTCTTTGTGACCACCAAAAGGAACTAGCTGGGCTTCAAGTGGATTTATATGGCACTGTGGAGGACTCCAGTGAGGTTCAAGAAGCTGCTAACAACTTAAAACTAGTAGTTAGACTTTATAGTAGTCATGATCATGCTGACCCTGTACTTCCTGAGTAAGCTTCCTAACATATGTCTAACTACAAAAAATAAATAAATAAATAAAAGGCAACAGTGATTGCTAAGCAAATCATGGATCACCCACTTGGCCCCTTCCCTATAGTTCTGTTATTTCCTTCTCAGTTTTTTGAATAGTTTGAAACTGAAATTCATATTAATTCCCATTTATTCTTTTTTTTTTTTCCTGCCACCTCCAGTTATGTATAAAGTCTTCCTTAATCCAAGTACAGCAGATGTGGATTGCACAACCACAGCTGAGGTATTGACCGTGGGCAAAATTGTTGTTTGTGCTAATCACCCCTCAAGTGACTTCTTCGAGCAGTTCCCAAATTGCTGAACTTACGATGATGGCAATGGATTTGTTGAAGCCATGCTCAAGGCACTCACAGAAAAGTCCTCCCAACTGTCTGAAGTACAGAGGCATGAACTATCATGGGAGGCTGCTACAGAACGGTTTCTGAGTTGGACCGGGCTTTTGTGAAGAAACTGTCAAAAATTCCTTTAAAGGATTTTGCATCCACATCATCAAATTTGAGGAGAAGCATGGAGGATGCTTCAGCATATGTACATTATCTGACTTCTGGGTTTGAGGCAATGAGACGAGCATTTGGTGCAATACCAGCAAGCTTGCAACCAGATGAAGAGCAATGTAAGGAACTTGGGTTGGTAATTCCTATGCATACATGAGGCTTATTAAATTGATTTTTAGATATGCTTCTGTATTGACAAATGCCCTACGTTTTGTTGAATTATGATCAGTCTCGGGGCCAAGAAAGCGTGAAAGACACATGGATTTCTTTGTCCTTTTTAACTGAAATTGGGGTTTCTAGGTGAACAACACGTCCTTGTGGCTGGGGATGCACCAAGTTGATGCTTTCATGGTTTCCTTCTGGCCAAAACAAAAAGCAGAGAGGGAAGGTTACTTCAATTGTAAGGCCAAGTTGATTGTAATTTCCGTATAAGTATTCACGGTTGACCTCTTAATTGTTGTATATTTGATGACTGATAACAATATTGTTTCGCTTTAATTTGCAGTAGGCAGAAAAGAAGTAAATGAAACATATGAATAGCAACATAAAGTGTACAATTGATACGATTTCAAGTGCAAGGTACGTGACTTAGATCTCAAATAAAAAAGTATGAGCATAAATATAAATAGCTTTTGTTTTTTCAATCTCAATAACTAACTATTGGGATATAGTTCTTCTAATGTTCATGTCATTTAATATGAGAGTCATTATCATGTCTCTTAGTTACAAACATACGGTGTGGATGGTGATGTCATCATTATAGTGTTTCACAGCCCCAATAGACATCCACTTTGGATGGTTGTGCACTAACAATTTGTTAGCTTTGGGTTAATATGAAGAGTCCAAAACTATATAAATTCTGCATTAGATACGAGATCCAACTAGATTGCAACATCAATGTTAGAGAAAGACATGGGCTTAAGGGATTGCCCAACACTTAGACATCAAGAATGATGCATTATTGTATAACTGACGATCAAAATTGGTGATAGGTCATTTATGAGTCATGACATGAACAGGGTAAGATATTAATATGGACAAAAAATATCACTTACAAGTGCAATATGATATATAAAAGTTAATTCAACACATTTTTCTATAAGATTAAAAAAACAGAAACATGGAAATCGATACATGAGAAATCATTCAGTAATAATATTTATAGATTGATTCGTCTAAATATTTTGATGTTCATTGAACAAGTATATGTTAAGAAAACATTTAATAAAATATTTGATATTTATATATTTATATACAAAATCTGGGCTTCATGAAAGCCAAGAAAATAGAAATTTGATATACTCTCAATTTCATATTCAGATTTGCTGAACATGTTTTTGCTAGGAAATACATTTAAGATTAAATCTGTCTTCAAGAAAGACAATAAAAGATGTAAAATGAAATATGG
This sequence comes from Mangifera indica, assembly GCF_011075055.1. Classification (NCBI taxonomy): domain Eukaryota; kingdom Viridiplantae; phylum Streptophyta; class Magnoliopsida; order Sapindales; family Anacardiaceae; genus Mangifera; species Mangifera indica. The sequence continues at coordinate 19,508,749 of NC_058141.1, forward strand.
CAATTTGTTAGAATTACCATACAAGCTTTTTTCCCAATTTTAAATGAAATTACCTTTTATTCTATTATGAATTATCCATTAATAATGTCTTGTGAATGTTAAATAATTTAATTTAATGTTATAGTAATTAAATAAATGACATTTAAAGTACAGTTTTTGGCTTGGAACAGGGTGACAAGAGTTGCCATATACGCAGAGTACATGGTGCGGGAATCTAGAGAAGCAAAACAACGGCGTTTGCTTCAGTTGTTGGTCTTGCTCTTGATCATGGTTTTGAAATCCTGAAATGCAATGGCTGGTTTTTCAAGTCTGCCACGTGACACTGTGTGATAGCCCCTGCATGTCAGCGCCACCTGCTTGCCAAGAACACTCAAAGCCACCGAACCCAAAACCAGAATCTGATGAAATCTGTGACCTCAACCATTTTTGGTAGCACAACTCAGCTTCTTTACTGTTATTTGTCTCATTTTGTAGCTACTCAAGAACTAGACAACAAAACGTAACCGAAAATTAATAGGAATCAATTTCTTGTTAATCTTTTTTGTATTCTTCTGCGTTTTGCCAATTCTGAAACTGTGCTTACACATGAATGGTTTCACTTTCAATTCACACTCTTTATAAGCCACCCTTTTTAACACAACTCCACTATCATACACCTTCACAACTCCACTTCTTGTAACAATGGCTGGTCGCCCAAACAGAAGAGGTCGCGGAAATGCTCATCACCTTGACTTTCCTCCAGATTATGTTCCTGAAGGATGGATCATAATCAATGAGATCAACGAAGATGGTGTAGAGGAGGTAATTTTACACTCAGCTCTGCTCCATAATCTTTCAATTTCCTGATGTTAATGTTTTACAACTTTGCTTTTATTGTTGACTGATGATTCTTTTGTTTATGCTTTGTGAACTGATGTTATTTGTGTTCATTCGTACAGTGGGTTGATCTTGTGTTGTGGGCTTTAATTAACTTTGCTAATAGTTTCACTATGGTGCTTTTCTATTTAACTACTTGTGATGTGATCTATATTGTAGTATTATCATATAAAGCACTGCTTTAATCTGGTTTGATGATAGCCCTTGTGGGAAATCTTGTTTCTCTTTTAGCCTGACATTTAGTTGAGTACTATACAAGGAACTGCGTTTATCAGTTTTACTGGCTGCTGCTGATGTAGTAGTCATGCTCTTTGTGTCAAGTTTTCTGTATATCTTATTGCTCAGTTGGTCAGTCAGTTTGTTGGCATGACATCAGGATCTTGTTTGAGGATGTTGAGTTGGTAAAATTTTTGTTAGACTGATTAGGAGCATATTATGTAATTTGTCAATTTTTGGCACTGCACCTTTGTACTGATAACAATTGGCTTTCTTAATGAATACTGATAAGAAATACTCTGCCTCTAATAAATCTAGTTTCTAAGCAACGGAAATCATGATTTCCCAATAGAGTAAAATATCTTTCCTACTTTGTCTTAAGGTTTCAAAAAGTTTCCACTATGTTTAAACTGGCTCATTCTTTGTAGCTAGACAATTTAAAGCTGGAGCATCCAACTGAGAAAGTTGTTTGACTGATGCATGCTTATTTGGAACATAGTTTGAAGGAAACTCCACAACATCGTCTTCATTGGCTTCATTATTCCTATCCTTTATCTGATTTAAACTTTTAAAGTACACATGTTGCCTTGCTGAAAATTACTCTTTCTTTTTTCTTTCTTCTTCTACTTTTCTTTTTTAACAGATCATTAAGAACTGCTATACAAATTATTGAGTGTAATTCTCAAAAAACACATAAGACCTCTGTAGATGAGTGTGTCACTTTTTCTTTTCTGTTCATGTTCAAATTTCAAAAACATGGGTTGCCATGTTGAACAACATCAGCCTGCGTTTTTGTTTTTTATAAATTTCAAATAATTAGGAACAACTATGAAAACTTTGGAGTTTAATTCACTAAAAAGACTTTGTTAGAGAGGGATGCAAGTCACCTTGTGCATTTTATGTTCATTTTCCAATTTCAAAAACACATGTTGTCATGCTTTTCTATATTGCAGCATGTGTTGCTTTTTTGCTTCAAATAAGTGTTGTAATGCTCTTTGACATGACAACTTTTTTTTTTTTGCTTCAAATCATTAAGAATCGCTATGAAAATTATCAAGTTTAGTTTCACTTAAAACGCTAGAAATTTGTTTTCGCCATGTCCATTTATTAATTTTCCAATTTCTGAAACAAGTGTTGTCCTGCTATTTGACATGGCTACATTTGTTCTTTTTTTATATTCAAACCATTAAGAACCATTATGAGAACTAATGAGTCTAGATGCACATAAAATACTCTAAATTTTATTTTTAATTTTTAACTTCAGATTCAAGTGTTATCATACTTTTTGCCATGACAACTTGTGTTATTATTATTATTTGCTTTAAATACCACTATGAAAATTTTTAAATCTAGTTTCACTTAAAACATTTGAAATTTCCAGTCAACTTACCCATTTTATTAATTTTCTATCTTTACAAACAATTGTTGCCATGCTTTTTGACATGAAAGCATGTATTATTTTTTTTGATTCAAATAATCAAAAACCGCTATGGAAATTATCGAGTCTAATTTCACTTAAAACATTTAAAATTTCCTGTCACCTTGTCCTTCTTATGTTTTTATTTTCCAATTTCAAAAGCAAATGTTGTCATGCTCTTTAATTCGACAGCATTTATTTTTTTATTTCAAATCATTAAGAACCACTACGAAAACTATTGAGTTTGGTTTTACTTAAAACATTTGAAATTTTCTATCATCCTATCCTTTTTATGTTAATTTTCCAACTTTAAAAACAAGTGCCAACATTTGTTCTCACCCTATCCTTTTTATGTTAATTTTCCAACTTTGGAAACTATTGTCAACATATTATTTTTGTTTCAAATTATTAAGAGCCGCTATCAAAACTATCGAATTTAATTCATTGTTAAAAAATGCTAAAAAGTGTCACACAAAAACTCTTCTTTTTTTTGTAACTTTTTCCGAGCCGTTATAACTTACTAAAGTACTAATTTGAAATATATTTATGGTAACGTTTTTCCCAATGATGATATTTTGCGTGAGTTGGTTGGGAGGTCTTGCTGTATAGGATGATATCTAGGCTTGTATGGTGATATGAATTTTTGTATAGCTTGCTATTTTGTTTTCTATCTTGTTGTTGTGTAGATAGTATAACAAGAGTTTAAGTTATCTTCTTTTGGTTTTAGTAATACATACTTCAAAAAAAATATATATATACATTTAATACTGCTTCCAGGTGATCTAAAAAATTTGTCAAATCATGTATCTAAACCATTTTTAGAATGTATCCAAGCCAATCTTTAAATTCAAAATGTTTTCTTTCCAATCAGATATTTGATTGATAGTTCAGCTACCATTATTGATTCATGACAGAGACACCTAAATCAGGAGATAGAAATGAAATTGTATTAGTATTAAGTTCAGATCATCAATGGGTATTATTAGCTAGTATAAGTCTGGAGATTTAGAAGATAATCTAAATTACAAACCAACTTGGTTAATGAAATCTTTCTTCTTATTACTATTTTGAATGTCCAACTAATCTGATTTATTTTAATTCCTTAGCATGATTGTGATTGTATTTAGCTAACATTTCTATTGATTCCTCAGTTTTATTGGATCACATTTGTACTTTTTGTCCTAACTCATCCTTAACTGAATCTTCTTTGGTTTCTGTCCTCTAACCAACTAAGTCTTTCAAACATGCTACTAAAATTCCTTCTACCATTGGTGGTGCTGGTACTCCTGTCAGGTAGCCGTGATCCACAGGTAAGGGGGGAGGAAGGCAAACGCAGTTTTGAAATGAAATTCTCTTCAGTAAATATATACTAGTTTTATAACCATGGCTTGTGTACTTCCTGAATACTGTTATTCCTTTTCTGTGAATTGGATGATGCATTACTGAATGAGGAAAATTTTTAGTACTTTAACAGTGTTCCTTACCTTTTAGATATATTTAAGCATGGTGTGAATTGATGAACTGTTGGTCAAGTTCTTGAATAAATTGCTACATATAATTGGCACATCTACATATTCCGTATAAGAAACCAGACACTTCAGAATCACTTAGCTACAACTGATGAAACTGAAAAGTTTTGCGATGTGACTTGTAGCGTTACATCAAGGTGGCAACAAATGAAACATTTTACACAAGGGAGGATATGTTGCAATATGTGGCATCTGAACGCCAGCCCAATCGACCTGGCCCGGTTAGTTCTTGACTTCTTAACAATTACATTTTGTCATTTGTTTCACCTCAGTTCTCTTTTGCATATTGAAAACCTGGTCATTTTTTGTCATTCTTCATTTGTATAGTTACTAGCCCTCTTGCCAATACGACCATTAGTTTATTATCATTTTCTATTTGTTCACTCGTTTCTGTTAGGGATTCCCACAACTCACATTGTGTTATTCCAACTTTCAGGCAATCAATGCGTTGTATCCACTACCACTACCACTACCGGCACCGGCACCAACACCAACACCAACACCAGCACCAGCACCAGCACCAGCACCAGCACCAGCCCTTGCACCTTCGCCTGCAATTGTACTTGCACTTGCAGCTGCACCTGCCTATGGGGGAGGAGATCCTGGACAGGCATAGAGGGCTAGATACTAGTGCAGCCGTTGTGGTTGATTTGAGCATAAAGCCCGCATGTGGGTTTTTTTCTTTTCAAATCAATATGACCAACTATGAATCTATGCAAACAAGCCTAGTACTTAACTCAAAACCCTTATCACTTACAAGTGGAGAATGATATATACATATTTTTCAATAAGATTCAAAGAAAAAAAACATGAACTAGGACATATGATGTTCATTGAACAATTTCTATTTAGAAAACATTTAATAAAATATTTGAAATTCATTTATTTATATTGGAAAAACATTCAATACAAGATCTGGGCCTCATCATGAAAGGCAAGAAAATAAATATTTGATTTGATATCCTCTATATTTATATTCAGATTTGCAGAATATGTTTATACTGGGAAAAACATTTAAGACCAAATCTCCCTTCATGAAAGACAATAAAAGATTTATAATGAAATATGGCAGTTTGTTGAAATTACCATAGAAGGTTATTTCTTTCCAAATATAAAACAAGTTACCATATATAAAATTTAAAATAAATAACATTTGAAATCCCTTCTACTGCTGGTGGTGCAGATAGTCCTAGTACCATGTAGCCGCCATCCACAGGTAAGAGGGGAGGAAAGCGAAAGCAGTTGTTTCTGAATACTGTTATTCTTGTTCTTTGGATTGGATGATGCATCAGTGAATGAGTGAAATTTTCAGTGCTTTAATAATGTTCCTTTCTTTTTAGAGGTGATTTGATGAACTGTTAAGCAAAGTTCTTACTTGTATAAACACATTTAATCATTTAACTACAAACTAATGAAATTGAAAAGTTTTTTGCAATTTGACTTGTATTGTTACATCAATGTGGCAACAAATGAAACATTGCACTCAAGGGAAGATATGTTGGGCTACGTGACATACGAACGTTGGGCCAATCAACCTGTCCCGGTTAGTTTTAAACTCCTTAAACGATTACATTTTGTCATTTGTATCCCCTCAACTCTCTTATGTATCTTGAAAACTTGCTTATCCTTTTTGTCACTCTTCGTATATATATTGTTACAGGCCCTCCGACCAATACAGTCGTTAGTTTATTGTACTCGTTGTAGGAAAATTGGACACCAGGCACATCAGAGTGGATTCTAATTGTCATCTGTCATAATTGTAAGTATAATTGTAAACATGGTTTTTAATTTAATAGTCTAATATGGTTTTTATAATCATGTTCACAATCACGATAAGGGATGAATCCATCATAACTATTGAAGCTCAAGTTTGAGCTATGATGGAACAAGTTTAAGTTAAGTACTAGGTTCGTTTGTATAGTACAAGCCAAAGCTCAAACCAATTTGAAGATTTAAACTAAAATTGGTTTAGATCAAGTCCAAAATCAAATTATGTTCAATTAGAGTTCAAATCTCATCTTGTTGAGCCCAAACTAGTCTTTGATTGATTCTTTTAAATATACAAGTTAGCCTTAAATGGAGTTTTGTTCGATTTTGATTCAAATCAAATTCAATCTTATGATGACAAGATATATAGATTTTTCATGTACATATAAAATTTATTGTATTGAGATTAATTACTCTTGAAGTTACTTGTGATATACATATTATACAATTGGAGTAATATGTTCTAATTCACTCACTTTTGCAGTTGAGGACCTGAGATAAGCATAATAGAGGCAATGCTCCATCATGTACTAAAACTACACGGGCATCAAAAGTCCATGGCGATTGTGGGCGTCATACTCAAATCAACCACAACGGCTGCACTGCTATGTAGCCCTCTGTGCCTGTCCAGGCTCTCCTCCCCCATAAGAAAGTGCAGGTGCAGGAGAAGGTGTTTGTGCAGTTATTGGATACAGTGCATTGATTGCCTGAAAGTTAGAATAATACAATGTGAGTTGTGGGAATTCTTGACAGAAACGGGTGGATGAATGGAAAATGATGCGAACCTTAACATATTTTTCAGAGAATCCACACTAATGTTTCTGTTGTCCAATGCTCCTACAACGAGTACAATGAACTAATGGTTGTGTTGGTCGGAGGGCTTGTAGTGATACATATGAAGAATGATAAAAAAAGACAACCAGCTTTTCAAGATGTATAGGAGAGCTGAGGTGATACAAATGGAAAAAAAAGTAATTGTTTAAGGAGTTGAAAACCAGCCGGGGCAGTTCGATTGGCCCGACGTTCATATGCCACATAGCGCAACATATCCTCCCTTGAGTAAAATATTTCATTTGTTGCCGTATTGATGTAATGGCTGTATTGATGTAATGCTACAAGTCGCATTGCAAAAACATTCCAGTTTCATCAGTTTGTAGCTAAATGATTCTGAAGTGTCTGGTTTCTTATATGGTATGTAAATGTGCAAATTGCACATAGCAGTTTATACAAGTAAGAACTTGACTAACAGGAGCATTGTTACTGAAATTTTACTTATTCAGTAATGCATCATCCAATTCACTGAACAGGAATAACAACATTCAAGAACTACAATTATGATAAGAGATGGATTTAATCAGTCAATTATGATAACGATTCCGGTTTACTTGAAAAATCTTTTTTAGAGTTAAACTTGATTAGATCAGATTGTTCGAACGATTAAACCAGTAAAACCCAGGATTTAACCCAATCAACATACAAAAATCAGTCTTTAAAAAATTATTTTTAAGACTGGATTTCGTAGATTAATGGCTAGGATTTCCCGGCGAAATACTAACCTTAATTAATCTATCTTTCACGGTTACTTTTTTCTAGGGTGATTCTCTCTTTTCTATTGCTTTGTCTCTGGCCAAAACAGAAACCAGAGGGAAGGGTACTTAAATTGTAAGTCTAAGTTGTTTGCAGTTTCTGTATAAATATTCACGATTGACCTCTTAATTGTTATATATTTGATGATCAGTAATAATACTGTTTCGCAGTAGACAGAAAAGTAGTAATTGAAGCATAGGAATAGCAATATAAAGTATATATTTGCTAAGATCCCAAATGCAAGGTGCGTGACTTGGATTTTAAATCGAAAAGTATGAGCATAAGTATGTCTCTCAGTTACAATCATATAATGCCAATAGTGATATTGTCATTGCAATATTTTACAGCCCCAATAAACGCCCACGTTGGATGGCTGTGTACTAACTATTTGTTAGCCTTGAGTGAACACCGAAGAGTCCAAAGCCATATATAAATTTTACACTAGATACAAGATCCAAACCGGATTGTAACAGTGATATCAGAGATAGACATGAGCCTGAGAGATTGCCCAACGAACAATCATCAAGAATGATGCGTTCTCGTATAGCCTGATGGTTGAAATTGGTGATTGGCCATTTCTGAGTCATGTCGAGCAGGGTAAGACATAAATATAAACAAAAAGTGTCACTTACAAGTGCAGAATGACATCTAAAAAATAATTCAATACATATTTTTCTATATGATTAAAAGAACAAGAACATGAAAACGGACACGAGATAAATCATTCAGCAACAGTATTTATAGATTAATTTGTCTAATTATTTTGATGTTCATTGAACAAGTATATGTTAAGAAAACATTTAATAAATTATTTGATATTCATATATTTATATACAAAATCTGGGCTTAATGAAAGCCAAGAAAATAGATATTTGATATCCTCTAGATTTCATATTCAGATTTGCTGGACATGTTTATACTGGGAAATACATTTAAGACTAAATCACTCTTAATGAAAGACAATAAAAATGTATAATGAAATATGGCAATTTGTTAGAATTACCATAAAAGCTTTTTTCCCATATATAAATTAAATTACCTTATATATTATTATGAATGAATTAGCCATTAATAATTTCTTATGAATATTAAATAAATTAATTTAATGATATGGTAATTAAATTAAGGACTTTTAAAGTACAGTTGTTGGCTTGGAACAGGGTGACAAGAGTTGCCATATACGCAGATTACAGGCGCAGGAATCTAGAGGAGCAAAACGACGGCGTTTGCTTCAGTTGTTGGCCTTGGTTTTGAAATCCTGACATGTAACGGCTGGTTTTTCTAGTCTGCCAAGTGACACTGTGTGATAGTCCTGCATGTCAGCGCTACAAGCTTGCCAAGAAGACTCAAAGCCACCTAACCCAAAACCAGAATCTGATGAAAATCTGTGACCTCATCCATTTTTGGTAACGCAACTCAGCTTCTTTACTGTTATTTGTCTCATTTTGTAGCTAATCAAGAACTAGACAACAAAACGTAACTGAAAATTAATAGGAATCAATTTCTTGTTAATCTTTTTTTGTATTCTTCCGCGTTTTGCCAATTCTGAAACTATGCTTACACGTGGTTCTTCATGAATGGTTTCACTTTCAATTCACTCCCTTTTTAAGCCACCCTTCTTAACACAACTTCACTATCATACACCTTCACAACTTCACTTCTTGTAACAATGCCTGGTCGCCCAAACAGACGTGGTAGAGGAAATGCTCGTCGCCTTAACTTTCCTCCGGACTATGTTCCGGAGGGATGGATAATTATCAATGAGATCAATGAAGACGGCATTGAGGAGGTGATTTCACACTCAGCTCCGCTCAGTGCTCTTTCAATTTCCTGTCGTTAATGTTTTACAACTTTGCTTTTATTGATGACTAATGATTCTTTTATTTGTGCTTTGTGAACTGATGTTATATGTATTCATTCATACAGTGTGTTGATCATGTGTTGTGGGTTTTAATTCACTCTGCTAATAGTTTCACTGTGGTGCTTTTCTATTTAACTACTTGTGATCTGATCTATATTGTAGTATTTCATACAAAGCACTGCTTTAATCTGGTTTGATGTTAGCCCTTGCGGGAAATCTTGTTTCTCCTTTTAGCCTCACATTTAGTTGAGTACCATCCAAGGAACTGCGGTTATCAATTTTACTTGCTGCTGCTGACTGTGTAGTTGTGCTCTTTGTGTCAAGGTTTCTGTGTATCTTATTGCTCAGTTGGTCAGATCATAGTTTGTTGACATGACATCAGGATCTTGTTTGAGGATATTGTGTTGGTAAAATTTTTGTTAGACTGATTTGGAGCACATTATGTAATTTCCCAATTTTTGGCACTGCATCTTTATTCTGATAACAAATGGCTTTCTGAACAAATACAGATAAGAAATACTCTGCCTCCACTTTGTCTTCGTTGATAATAATCCATCCTTCTGGAATATAGTCTGAAGGGAACTCCACAACACCGTCTTCATGGACTTCCTAATTCCTTATATTATATAAACTTTTAAAGTACAGATGTTGTCATGTTAAAGTATGATAGTATCCACAACTCTTTCTTTTTTCTTTCAGATTTTTTTTTCATTCGTTTTTTTTTTTTAAATCATTAAGAAGTTTTATGAAAACTATTGAGTCTAATTCTCAACAAACACTTGAGATCTTTGTAGATAAGTGTGTCACCTTGTTCTTTTCTGTTCATATTCAAATTTCAAAAACCTAAGTTGTCATGTTGAACAACATTTAATAAATTTCAAATCAGTAGAAGCATTTATGAAAACTTTTGAATCTACTTCACTAAAAATACTTGTAATAGAGGGATACGAGTCACCTTGTCCATTTTATTTTCGTTTTCCAATTTCAGAGACACTTGTTGTCATGCTCTTCAATATGACAACATGTGTTACATTTTTACTTTAAATCATTAAGAACTATTATGGAATCCAGTTTCACTTGAAACATTTGAATTTCTTTAAAAAATTTTCAACTTCAAAAACAAGTATTGTCATGCTCTTTAACATAGAAACATAGTTTTTTCTTCAAATTATTAAAAGCTGTTACGAAAACTATTGAGTTTTATTTTACTTAAAATGCCAAAAATTTATATTCACCATGTCCTCGCCTTGCTCTATGAGATGGCAACATGGTTTTTTTTTTTTTTTTGCTTCTAATTATTAAGAACCGCTATGAAAATTATCGAGTTTAGTTCTATTTAAAACACTTGAAATTTTGTTATTAATTTTTAACTTCAAAAACAAGTGTTGTTGTACTCCCTAATTTGACAATTTGTGTTATCATTTTTTTCTTTGAATTATTAAGTATCACTATAAAAACTATCAAATCTAAACATTTAAATTTACTGCAACCCTATCATTTTTATTAATTTTCAACTTCAAAAACTTTTGTTGCCAAGGTCTTTGACATGGAAGCATGTGTTATTTTTTCCTTCGAATAATTAAAAACAGTTATAAAAACTATCGATTCTAATTTTACTTAGAACACTTAAAATTTCTTATCACTTTGTCCTTATGTTTTCATTTTTCAACTTCAAAAAAAAATGTTGTCATACTCTTTAGTTTGACATTTTTTTTTTTCAAATCATTAAGAACTACTATAAAAACTGTTGAGTTTAGTTTTATTTTAAGCACTTGAAATTTCTTGTCATCATATTCTTTTAATGTTAATTTTCCGATTTTAGACAAAAGTGTCAACATTTTTTTTTGTTTTAAATCATTAAGAACCGCTATAAAAATTATCGAGTTTAGTTCCACTTAAAACTCTTAAAATTCCTTGTCACTTTGTCTTTTTTATATTAATTTTCCAACTTTGGAAACAAGTGTCATTATTTTTTTTTTTGGTTTTAAATCATTAAGAACCGCTATGAAAACTTTCGAGTCTGTCTCATTGCTATAAAATACCACAAAAAGGTCGCATAATCTTTAAAACATTTTTAGAATGTATCCAATTAATCTTTACATTCAAAAATTTTGCTTTCCTAGCAGATATGTGATTGATAGTTCAGCTAGTCTTGTTGATTCATGATGGATACACATAAATCAGGAGATAGAAATGAAATTCTATTAGTCTTAAGTACAGATCATCAATGGGTATCTGGAGATTTGGAAAATAATCTAAATTACAAACCAACTTGGTTAATGAAATCTTTCATCTTAGTACTATTTTGAATGTCCAACTAATCTGATTTATTTTAATACCTTAGCATGATTGTGACGGTATTTAGCTAACATTTGCATTGATTTCTCGGTTTTATTGTATCAAATTTATACTTATGCCCTAATTCATGCTTAAAACTTACAAAATAGAAGAGCTTCAAATGGAATCTCTTTGGTTTCCATCCTTTAACCTACTAGGTCTTTCAAACATGCTACTAAAATTCCTTCTATCCTTGGTGGTGGTGCTGGTACTCCTGATGCCAGGTAGCCGCGATCCACAGGTTAGGGGGCAGGAAAGCAAAAGCAATTTCAAAATGAAATTTTATGAATATTTTTTTTTTTTCAGGGCTTGTGTAGTTCCTGAATACTGTTATTCGTGTTCTGTGAATTGGATGATGCATTAAAAATTTTCAGTGTTTTAATAATGTTCCTTTCATTTTAGATATTTTTAAGCATTTTGTGGATTGATGAACTATTAGTCAAGTTCTTACTTGTATAAACTGCTATGTGTAATTGGGATTTTTACGCAGTCCATTTAAAACTTAATGAAACTGAAAAATTTTTGCAATTTGACTTGTAGCGCTTCATAAAAGTAGCAACAAATGAAACGTTTCACTCAAGGGAGGATATGCTAAGGTATGTGGCATATGAACGTGAAGCAAATCAACCTGCCCCGGTGAGTTTCTATCTCTTTAAACAATTACATTTTGCGATTTGTTTCATCTCATGTCTCTTATATATCCTGAAAACCTGATTGTTTTTTATCGTTTTTCATATATATATGTATTGTTATAGGCCCCTCGACCAATACAGCCTTTAGTTTTCTGTAATCGATGCAGAAATATTGGACATGAGGCACATCAATGTGGATACTCAGAAGCATATGTTATGGTACATGTTATTTTCTATTTATCCACCTATTTCTGTTAAGGAATTCCCACAAAACTCACACTGTATTTTTCTATCTTTCAGGCAATCAATGCCCTGTATCCACGACCTGCTCCTGCACCTGAACCTGAACGGCGTTGACCACCCCATGGCATTGCTCAAGCCTGGATAGAGCCAAGTTTAAACATGAGCTGGCTGAAATATGACTTAAATAGATAATAGGATTGGCTTGAGTTTGTGAAATTGTATTGAAGGAAAGCCCCAAGCTCAAGTTTGCCATTTTTTGTTGTTCTTCTTAAGTAACTTTCCATTGTTCTGCAATTCCTCATCTTTACCTTCATTTGACTCATCTATTTCTCTAGGGATCTATCTACAGTCACCTTCTGCTGCTGCTGCTGCTGCTTTCACCCATTCTTTATTTGTGTTTGTTATAAACTGTGAAGTTTGCGAAAGATTTGGGTTATGCACAGTATTTATGAGATAACCATCAGAAAGATTTACTGTAGTCAAATTGAGTTTAAACCCAACGAAAATCAATAATTTTCGGCAGCGCTATCAATTTTTACTATTAAATTACATCCTAAGTTAACAAATAAGGAATTTTCATGTACTAATAACCAATTTCAAATTCAAGAACAAGATATTGAAATGAGATAATAACTGTGTCAACCAAGTAATTATAGCAAAATGTAATTTCTAGACTATAAAAAAAAAAAAAAAAAACTGATTTAATTAATTTTCCTTAAACCTGTGTTCGATGCGATTACAATTTAGTCCAATGAGTACGGGTAAATTTCAAACGGTCAAAGATGACAACTCAGCACAACAGCGTCAATTAGGAAGGGGTAAATTTCAAACGGTCAAACATGACAGCTCAGCACAACCGCATCATTTAAGGTTTCTCACCTCTTTACAGGTCTCTCTATATAAATCATCCCACACTCCACAGAGCCTAAACAACAATCGTGGTAGTTTCTTGTTCTTGTTTGCGGCTTTGTAAAGTTGGAGTCATGATCTCGTTGATTAAGGGCTACGGTTTCCCGGCGAAATCCTAACACTGATTAATCTCTCTTTCTGTTAGGTTTTCTTGGCTAAATCTCTCTCTTGCTGTATTTTTGCCGATTCATTCATTTTCTTAGATTATCGATGAGAAGTTAGGGTTTGTGTTGGTGATTTAATTGTCTCTTCGGTTTTGTGTCTTTCATCGGTCATCCGTAAATTAATTTTCTTACAGATATATATTTTCTTTTGTCGTTTCCGTGTTTTGACGATACAGGAGCAAGCTGATTTTGATAAAACCCTGAAATGTAGGCTGATTGGAAAAATACTCATGACAGAATCTCCTTGAACCATAAAAATACTATTCCTGTGGCAGAGCGGATGAATTTGAAGTCCTTTCCATTCCAGGTTGGATTCAAAAATATGATCTTAAAAGAGCAATTAAAGAAAATGTAATAATTACAAGATAACTAAAATCAAAGTGTTATTAAAGGCTAGTATGCCATACATCTTGCAACTGCCAAGGGAGTCGTGTGTCTCAGCTACCTTCAGAGGAATCTTGGGACTCAACAAGGAACTCAATAATCTGGTTATCAAATATGAAATTACTGTCAGGAAACCAGTAAAAACAAACTGAATCATGTAGGAATTAACATGGAAGTATGCTTATAAATTACCTTTACTGACTTCCTCAAATTTTTGCAGAAGTCTCCGGGCACAATCCCTCTGCTCTCCACTGAAGTTTGGTAGGGGAACCTGTTGTCTAAAGCAACAGTGAAATGTAAATTACTAAGAATCATCTACTTACTTAGAAGGCACAACAAGAAAGTTAATCTTGCCGACAGAAAGAGATTACAGAAAGCGAAGCCAAACCCCTAACAGTTGATGTTATGTATCACCCTGCTCCTATAACTTATTAAAGATGTCATTTTACAATTAAAATTTTTATCATGAAAAATGTTAAATCTTTTCTAACAACCAAAATACACGTTGAATTCTTCGCTTTGCACCGAGCTCAGGATTGAAAAATGGACTTGATCATCACCGGTAATTGGGTGCAAGACAAGGTTCTGACAAAGAAATGCGAATTTAAGAATTTTGAGAAATTGCTTAGTAACCTTCCAACTTTTGGATGGTGATTTCCAAGCAGCAGGTCCCTCTGTCAATGAAGCCATTCTGGACATATTGCCCCCGTCACCGCTAACAGCAATAACTTTCCAGTTTCTACCAACCTGGATTTGTTTAGACAATTTATAGATTTTTTTTTTCTAGGGTTTTCACGTGAAATTTGGGATTTATTTTGATTCTATGAACTCCGAAACAACCCGCCCATGGCCTTGAGTTTAGTGTCACTTCATGATGGTGACAGAGCAAATCTGGTATGAAGCATGAACACCAGAACACTCCACAACTACTGAAATATTTAATAAATTTGCCGTATATTTGTATTATACATAGTATCGTTTAGGCAGAGGAGAAAAACAGTATGATTTCTGTGGGTTGTGGACCTTGGTTCAGGTAATAAAAGATTACATGATTATATTTTTTTAAATACTTGGACTCATTGTTTGCACGAGATCAAGATGAGAGGATTTATCACATCGCTCCAATTGATCTCAACTATATTTTGCCGATTCCTTCCGCTTCGCCTTGTATGATTGAGATGAAAAGATGAGATCAAGATAACGAGAACATTTAAGATGTAGAAACAATTACCTCTAGAGAAGTTGGTCACCCTCATGGTGTTGCTCAAGTTTGGATGCGAGTGAAGTTTGATCATAAGTTGGTTCTAGTTTGATTCAAATAGATAATAAGAGAGCTCAAGTTTCTCAAATTGTATTGAAGGAAAGCTAAGTTTAAGTTTGACATTTTTGTTGTGCTTCTTAGTTAGTTATCCATTTATCTGGAACTTCTCATCTTTACCTTCATTTGACTCCTCCATATCCTGGGGAATCTACAGTCATCTTCCATTTTTGCTTCCCCTCATTCTTCATTTGAATTAGTTATGGATTGTGAAGCATCACGAGAATTGTAGAAAGATTTGTAGCAATCGAGTTGAATGATAGGCTTGCAAATTAGACCAAACCAAACATCCTCAAATTCGAGTTTTACACAATTATTAATCGAGCTTAGAACTTTAACTCAGGTTTGATTCAAACTTGATTCATATAAACTCAAATCGAATTGAGCTGGCATTTAAACCTAACCAAATTTAAGTCAAGTCCAACCCTAATGCAAATCCTACACAATCAATCAAGGTTGGAAGAGTTGGCTCTAGTCACGGTTGCACACACATTGACTGCTTGGAATACTAACATTAGTCTTTAGGCCAAAGGACTTACTCTCACCCAAGTTTTAATACATTTCTAAAGTAACATCTACAGGATTTGAAAAACTCAAAATCCCATATATAGGTCAATTGTCATTAAATTTTTTTGTTTTAGAAGTAAGTTTAAAATTGTTATTTTATTAATAATATTAAAAAAATATAAAATACATTATATTTTCTCTCTAAATTTTAAAAACCAATAATTTCACTTCTATTTAAAGATTTTTAATTTTCAAAAATAACATTTTTTCCTCAAAATCTAAGGTTTATTTTCTTCCTCTCTCTAACATTTTCGATCACCGACGACGACGTTTCAACACCCTACCTTTGCTAGTAACAATGCAACTGGGAAGATGAAGTTTTCGTCGTCCCGGTTGTCTCATCATTAGCAAAGGTAAGGTGTTGTCGTCCATTGTTGACGACAGAAGAAGAATCAAAATCGATCATTGGCAAATAGAAGGGGATTTTAAAACTCTAAGGGGGAAAAGTGATTTTTTTAAAACTTAATTTTAGAGTGAAATTATTAGTTTTATAAATTAAAGAAGAAAATGATATAAATTTTTAGAATTTTAAGATTTATTAGTAAAATAACAATTTTTTTCATGTCTCTAATAAAAAATTTTAATGTTAATTCGCTTATAGGTAAGATTTTAAATTTTTCAAATATCACGAATATGACTTTGAGAACACATCAAAACTTAATTGGGAAACAGTCGTTTGGCCTAGTCTTTATTTAATCCCAACCTTCTGCTTTGCTGCAGTTTACCCTCACATTTCCCTCCAAACTTTTCATTTACTGCAATTTCCCCCCATCCCTCAAGGCATATTCTATAGTCCAATTTATCCAAATAAGATAATGATTTATTCGGTAAAATGAAATCCCTGTCCAATTTGCGCCTATATAATAATAATTTACGCGGTGCTTGAACCAAAGGCACCTCAAGGTGTATTATCGACTCCAGTCAACGTGAAAACAGGACTTTTTGGCTTCCTCGTTGATTCTCTGCTAAATTTTCTCAGGTCATCTCTGTTACGCTTCTCTTACTTCCTCACCACGTTCAAGTCCTGACGGATTATTCAGACAAATAACAAAGGTACGCTTAACAATTTATTTACTGTTTGCTGTATTCCACTTCAAATCATGTTCTTATGCCTTGTGTCTCTTGGAATCATTTGCTTGTACGAAACCCTAGGTTTAAATCTTAGCTATAAAGTCGTTGTTTTCGTCTAATTTTGAGAAATTTTTCTTCAGATATTGTTAGGTTAAGGCTGATGACTGAATGGATAGAAAACGGCATGTTGCGATTTTTACTACTGCGAGTCTTCCATGGATGACTGGGACGGCTGTTAACCCTCTGTTTCGTGCTGCGTATCTTGCTAAAGATGGAGAAAGAAAAGTCACTTTGGTGATTCCTTGGTTATCTTTGAAACACCAAAAACTAGTTTATCCTGGCAACATCACATTTAGTTCACCTCAGGAGCAGGAAAGTTATGTTCGTGAGTGGCTCAAGGAAAGGATCACGTTTACTTCATCTTTTATTATACGTTTTTATCCTGGAAAGGTAATCATGCCTGTAATTTTCTTGTACCAGTTCTGATATGGATATATTTATTGTTTTTGTGTTTATGTTTGACTTCATTGTGACTTTGATGCATGTATATCTATTGTGATGAATCTCCATGCTGTTTGAGCTGATTAGACTTGCCCATGAGTTTGGGCCATCTTTTGCTTTAGAGTATTAGCATCTGTTGCTTTAGAACAGCATCTAGGAGCAATTTAAGAGCTGTATAGTCATTGATGACTTCCTGGGTGGTTGCAGTTTGCTGTAGATAAAAGGAGCATTCTTGCTGCTGGAGAGATTTCTGAAATTATCCCTGATGAGGAGGCGGATATTGCTGTCCTTGAGGAGCCTGAGCATCTTACTTGGTTTCATCATGGGAAGAGATGGAAAACTAAATTCCGCTTTGTTATAGGAATTGTACACACCAATTACCTGGAATATGTGAAGCGAGAGAAGAATGGACGACTGAAAGCATTTTTCCTTAAACATGTAAATACTTGGGTTGTCGGTATCTATTGCCACAAGGTACAACTTTTATAATTTCCAGGTAGCTAAATACTCCATTGGTGCTCCACATCCTTTGCACTAAGAAGTAAACCATGTTTATATCCTTATATGTTGTTCTATTCTTTGAAAAGTTGCTTCCTCACAACATTGTGGAATCTTAATTGCAGGTGATTAGGTTATCCGCTGCCACACAGGATTATCCAAATTCCATCATCTGCAATGTTCATGGAGTCAATCCCAAATTCCTTGAGATTGGCAAGAGAAAGATGGAACAACAACAAAGTGGGAACCAGGCCTTTACTAAGGGTGCTTATTACATTGGGAAGATGGTGTGGAATAAAGGCTACAAGGAACTGCTTGAGCTTCTTCGTGACCACCAAGAGGAACTAGCAGGGCTTCAAGTGGATTTATATGGCAATGGGGAGGACTCCAGTGAGGTTCAAGAAGCTGCTAACAAGTTAAAACTAGTAGTTAGAGTTTATGCTGGGCGTGATCATGCTGACCCTGTATTTCATGAGTAAGCTTCCTTACATATGTCTAACTAAAAAAAATTCAACAGTGATTGCTGAGCAAATCATGGATTGCCCACTTGGCCCCTTCCCTATAGTTCTGTTATTTCCTTCTCAGTTTTTTGAACAAGTTGAAATTGAAATTCATATTAACTCCTTTTTATTCCATTTTATTTTCTGCCACCTCCAGTTATAAAGTCTTCCTGAATCCAAGCACAACAGATGTGGTTTGCACGACCACAGCTGAGGCATTGGCCATGGGCAAAATTGTTGTCTGTGCTAATCACCCTTCAAATGACTTCTTCAAGCAGTTCTCAAATTGCCGAACTTACGATGATGGCAATGGATTTGTTGAAGTCACACTCAAGGCACTCACAGAGAAGCCCTCGCAACTTTCTGAAGCACAGAGGCATGAACTATCGTGGGAAGCGGCTACAGAACGGTTTCTGAGGGTTTCTGAGTTGGACCAGGGTTTTGTGAAGAAACTGTCAAAAATTCCTTCAACGAAATCTGCATCCAGATCATTAAATGTGAGGAGAAGCATGGATGATGTTTCAGCATATATACATTATCTGAGTTCTGGGTTTGAGGCAATGAGAAGATTATTTGGTGCAATTCCAGCGAGCCTGCAACCGGATGAAGAGCTATGTAAGGAGCTCGGGTTGGCAATTCCTACGCATACATGAGGCCTATAAAGTTGATTTATAGATATGTTTTTATATTGAAAAATGCTTGACATTATGTCGAATTATGATCAGTCTCAGGGCCAACAAAACGTAAAAGACAGATTTCTCTGTCCATTGCTTTTAAACGAAGTTGGGATGAACAGCATGTCCTTGTGAGTTGTGACTGGGGATGCACCGAGTTGATGGTTTCCCGGTTTCCCTCTGGTCAAAACCGAAAGCAAAGGGAAGGGGACTTAAATTGTAAGGCCAAGTTGATTGTAATATTTTTATAGATATTCACGAATGACCTCTTAGTTGTTGTATATTTAATGATTAACAATAATACCGTCTCGCTTTAATTCGCGGTAGGTGGGAAACAAGTAAATGAAGCACAGGAATAGCAATATAAAGTGTACATTTGTTAAGATTTTAAATACAAGGTACGAGTCTTATATCTCAATTTAAAAAGTATGAGTATAGCAATACATGGTTTTAGGTGTCAATCTTAATAACTAATTTTTGAGATTTTGAGATTTTAATGTTTATGTTAGTTGATACAACAATCATTATCATGTATTTTTTTGTAATAATCATATAATGTAAATGATAATATCATCATTGCAATGTTCCATAGCTTTGATTTGATAGACACACATTGAATGATCATGCACTAACTATTTGTTAAGTGAAGGCGGACATCGAAGAGTTCAAAATTATATAAATTTTACGTTAAATATAAAATCCAATTGGATTTCTACATCATTATCAAAGATAGGCATGGGCTTGAGAGATTGCCCGACGCTCAAACATCAAGAATGATGTGCTCCTGTATAATTTGAAAATTGAAATTGGTGGTAGGTTATTACCCAGTCATGACATTAATATAAACACAGAGTATCAATTACAAGTGCAAAATGATACCTACAAAATAATTCAATATATATTTTTCTAGATGATTAAAAGAACAAAAGCATGAAAATGGACACATAATAAATCAGTCAGTAATAGTATTTATAGATTAATTTGCCTAAATATTTTGATGTTCATTGAATAAGTATATGTGAAGAAAACATTTAATAAAATATTTGATATTCATATATTTATATTGGAAAACCTTCAATACAAAATTTGGGCAACATGAAAGCCAAGAAAATAGATATTTGATATCCTCCAGATTTCATATTCAGGTTTGCTGAACATGCTTATACTGGGAAACACATCTAAGACTAAATCTATCTTCACGAAAGACAATAAAAGATGTATAATGAAATATGGCAATAAAAGATGTATAGTGGAGTATGGCAATTTTTTATAATTACCATAAAAGCTTTTTTTTTTTTCCATATATATAAGAAATTACCTTATTTAATATTATGAATTTAATAATTTCTTTTCAATATTAAATAATTTAATTTAATGTTATAGTAATTAAATAAATGACATTCAAAGTACAGTTGTTGGCTTGAAACAGGGTGACAAGAGTTGCCATATACGCAGAATTGCAGATTACATGGCGATGGAATCTAGAGAAGCAAAACGACGGCGTTTGCTTCAGTTGTTGGTCTGGGTCTTGGTCTTGGTCTTGGTCATGGTTTTGAAATCCTGAAATGGAACGGCTGGTTTTTCAAGTCTGCCAAGTGACACTGTGTGATAGCCCCCGCCTGCCAGCGCCACCTGCTTGCCAAGAAGACTCAAAGCCACCGAACCCAAAACAGATTTGGATGAAAATATGTAACCTCATCCATTTTTGGTAGCACAACTTAGCACCCTTTACTGTTACAGTGTTATTTGTCTAATTTAGTAGCTAACTTAAAAACTAGACAAAAAAACGTAACTGAAAATGAATAGGAATCAATTTCTTGTTAATTTTTTTGTAATCTTCCTCGTTTTGCAATTTCTGAACTTATGCCTACACGTGGTTCTTCAGGATTCATTGCACCTTCAATTCACTCCCTTTATAAGCCACCCTTCTTAACACAACTTCACTATCATACACCTTCCCTTCTTGTAACAATGGCTGGTCGCCCACACAGAAGAGGTTGCAGAAATGCTCGTCGCCTTGACTTTTCTCCAGATTATGTTCCTGAAGCATGGCTTATAATCAACGAGACCAACGAAGGTGGTGTTGATGAGGTGATTTCACACTCAGCTCAGCTCCATAATTTCAATTTCCTGATGTTAATGTTTAACAACTATGCTTTTATTTTTGTTTATAGTTTCACTATGGTGCTTAACTGCTTATCTATATAGCAACTTGTGATATGATCTATATAGTACTATTATCATATAAAGCACTGCTTTATTCTGGTTTGATGATAGCCCTTGTGGGAAATCTTGTTTCTCCTTTTAGCCTCACATTTAGTTGAGTACTGATGCAGTAGTTGTGCTCTCTGTGTCAAGGTTTCTGTATATCTTATTGCTCTGTTGGTCAGATTATAGTTTGTTGGCATGACTTCAGGATCTTGTTTGAGGATATTGTGTTGGTAAAATTTTTGTTAGACTGATTAGGAACGTATTATGTAATTTGTCAATTTTTGGCACTGCACTCTTTTACAGATAAACACTTAGAGACCTGTATAGATGAGTGTGTCACCTTGTTTTTTTTTGTTTGTGTTCAAATTTCAAAACTAGGGTTGCCATGGTGAACAAAACCATGCCATGATTTTTTTTTTTATATATAAATTTCAAATCATTAAAAGCAATTATAAAAACTTTGGACTCTAATTCACTAAAAATATTTTGTAAGAGAGGGATACAAATCAACTTGTCCATTTTATGTTCATTTTCCAATTATAAAACACATGTTGTCATGGTCTTCGATGTGGTAGCATGTGTTACTTTTTTCCTTTAAATCATACCATCAAGCCTAGTTTTACTTAAAACACTTTAAATTATTCTTAAATTTTCCAACTTAAAAAACAAGTGTTATCATGCATTTTGACATGGCAACATAGTGTTTTTCTTTTTGTTTCAAATAATTACAAACCGCTATGAAAACTATTAAATCTAATTTCTCTTAAAACTCAATAAATTTATTTTCATTCTATCCTTTTTATTAATTTTCAATTTTAGAAACAAGTGTTGTCATAGTCTTTAACATGACAATATGTGTTTTTGTTTCTTCAAATCATTAAGAACCGCTATAAAAACTATTAAATATAATTTCACTTAAAACACTTAAAAGTTTTTTTCATCGTATACTTTTTATTAATTTTCCAACTTCAAAAACAAATGTTGTCATACTCTTTGACTTGACATTACGTGTGTGAGT
This sequence comes from Mangifera indica, assembly GCF_011075055.1. Lineage (NCBI taxonomy): Eukaryota > Viridiplantae > Streptophyta > Magnoliopsida > Sapindales > Anacardiaceae > Mangifera > Mangifera indica. The sequence goes on from NC_058141.1 coordinate 19,531,029, forward strand.
GTTTTTTTTTTTTTGGTCTCAAATAATTAAGAAAACTATCTCATATAGTTAATTTAAAACAATTAAAATTTTTATGACCCTATCTTTTTTATGTTAACTTACCAACTTCAGAAACAAGTATTGCCAGGCTTTTCAATCTTACAACATTTTTATTATATTTATTTCACATAATTAAGAATCGTTATGAAAATTATCAAATTTAATTTCAATTAACATTTGAAATTTTCTATCACTTGTCCTTTATATATTAATTTTCTAGGTTTAGAAACAAATGTAAACATTATTTTTTGCTTTAAATCAATAAAAATCGCTATGAAAATTTTAAAGTCTAATACATTGATAGTAAGCACAACAAATTGTCAAGTAAAAACTCTTTTTTTTTTTTTCGTAACTTCATCAAAAATGTAGTTATAATATTCCCAATGACTATATACTGTACTGCTTCCAGGTGATCTAAAAATTTGTCAAATCATGTATCTAAACCATTTTTAGAATGTGTCCAAGCAATCTTGAAATTCAAAATGTTTGACAGTTCAGCTAGTCTTGTTGATTCATGATGGATACATATAAAACAGGAGATAGAAATAAAATTCTATTAGTGTTAAGTGCAGCTCATCAACGGCTGTTATTAGCTAGTTTAAGTCTGGAGATTTAGAGAATTTAGGGCAGTTTTGAAATGAAATTTTATGAATATTTCTTTTCAGGAAATATGTACTAGTTTTATAGTTATGGCTTCTGTAGTTCTTGAATATTGTTATTCCTGTTCTGTGAATTGGATGATGCATTACTGAATGAGTAAAATTTCAGTGCTTTGACATTGCTGCTTTCCTTTTAGATATTTTTAGGCATGATATGAATTGATGAACTGTTAGTCAAGTTCTTACTTGTATAAACTGCTATGTGTAATTGGCACATTTACATATTCCATATAAGAAACCAGACACTTAAGAATCATTTAGCAACAAACTGATGAAACTGGAAACTTTTTGCAATGTGACTTGTAGCAGTACATAAATACGGCCACAAATGAAATATTTTACTCGAGGGAGGATATGTTGCGCTATTTGGAAAATCAACTTCGGGTCAATCGACCAGCCCCAGTTAGTTTTTAACTCCTTAAACGATTATATTGTGCCATTTGTTTCACCTCAAGTCTCTTATACATCATGGAAACCTGGTTGTTGTTTTTCATTCTTCATATATATTGTTACAGGCCCTCCAACCAGGACGACCATTAGATTATTGTACCCGTTGCAGGAGTGTGGGACACGAGGCACATCCGTGGATTCTCTGAAGAATATGTTCGGGTACGTATTATTTTCCATTTGTCCACCTGTTTCTGTGAGGAATTCCCACAACTCACATTCTATTATTCTAACGTTCAGGCGATCAATGCACTGTATCCAATAACTGCAGCTGGATCAGCACCTGCACCTGCACCTGCACCTGCTTATGGGGGAGGATAGCCTGCAGGGGTACAGAGGGCTACATACCGGTGTGGCTTTTGTCACCGATATGGGCAAAACGCCCGCACTTGCCGTGTACTTTTGTAGCCCATGTAGTCGTAGTATATGATTGAGCAGTGTCTCCATAATAATTATCTAAACTTGAAAACTTTCATGCGTTGGTTTCCCAGCTTTGAGCTTTCAGACAACAATTTGGATGCCTTGAAATATATTTGTTTAGGTAAATGAAGTATAGGAATATCAACATAAAGTGTACATTTGTTAAAATCTCAAGTACAAGAGACAAGACTTAAATCTCAAATTTAAAAGTATAAGTATGGGTAATCATAGCTTTGGGTTTTCAATTTCAAAAACTAATTCTTAGGATATAGTTTTTCTAATGTTTACGTTATATAATACTAGAGCTATTATCGTGTCTCTTAGTTATAATCATATAATGCATATGGTAATGTCATCATTGCAATGTTTTACAGTCTTGACAATTGCCCACGTTGAATAATTGTACACTAACTATTTGTTAGCCATAGGTGAATATTGAAGAGTTTGAAATCATATAGATTCTACACTTGATATGAGATCCAACTGAATTTTTACATCAATATCAACGACAGGCATGGGCTTGAGAGATTGCCTAATGCTTAAACATAAAATATGATGCATTCTTGGGCCAAACGACTATTTCCCACCCAAGGTATGCTGTAATGACAAGTTTTTATCCTTTAATTATGGAAACACCAAATACCCACCCATGACCGATTAAATTTAACAGAACTCTAACGTCTGAAAATTTTATCTCTTTTTGCCCCCCTAAACTTTAAAGACTAAAATTTTCCCTCAGCCTAAGTTTTAAAAAATGGCAGTTTTACCCTAGGGTTTGGTTTTGAAATCTCCGACCACATCTTCGGCTCCAGTGCCAATGGCCTCTCCCTCCCTAGACATCCTCTCCTTCCGGCGATCTCTTTCCTCCCATTTGGAGGGCCAATCGGTGTCGGAGACGCCTTGAGAGATGAAGAACTTCGTCGGGGAAGACGAAGGAGGAAAGAGATCGTCGGAAGGAGAGGATGTCTCGGGAGGGAGAGGTCGTCGGCAATAGAGCCGGAGATATCGCCGGAGATTTCAAAACCAAACCCTAGGGTGAAACTGCCATTTTTTAAAACTTAGGCTAGAGAAAAATTTTAGTTTTCAAAAATTAGGGGGTTAAAAATAGATTATATTTTAATTTATTTTTTAATATTATAGAGAAAATGACGATTTTACCCTTACCAACGTTATTTTTAACTGGTCATAGGTAGGTATTTACTGTTTCCATAGTTAAATGGTAGAAACTTGTCATTACAGCATACCTTAGGTGGGAAATAGTCGTTTGGCCTGCATTCTTGTATGACCTAAAGATTGAAATTAGTAATAGGTCATTTTTGAGTTATGACTAGACTAAAATATGACATTATTATAAATAAAACGTATCACTTACAGATAATAGAAATTTTATTTTCGGATCAAAATATGGGCTCCATGAAAGCCTAGAAAATAGAAATTTGATATCCTCTAGATTTTATATTCGGATTTGTTGAGCATGCTTATACTGACAAATACATCCAAGACTAAATCTCTCTCCACGAAAAATAATAAAAGAACGTTTAGTTCTAAGGATAGAAAGATTATTCTAGTAATTTATTTTTTATTATTTAAATTACTTTGTTTGATCGATAATTAGTAAAATACTCATGTAATTTTCTATTACTAATACTCACCTTAAAAATTAAAAAATTATTAAGATAATATTGATTTTTATTATAATTATATTATTATTTATTAATTATTTAAGATAAAAATAATTTCATTTTCAATTAATAGAATAAGAATAATTATATCAAGAGTATTTAAATAAAATAATATCTTAATACTCCTTTTTTACCTTAAACCAAACAAAATAACGACTTATACCTATCAAGTTTTAACAAATTTTGTCATTTATAATACTAGGTAATTTATTCTTATGATAATTTTTTATTTTTAGTAATAAAATATTATTTAAATCAAATAAAGAAAAATGGCAATAAAAATGTACAATGAAACATGGCAATTTGTTAGAATCACCATAAAAGCTTTTTTCCATATATATTTGAAATTACCTTATATATTATTATGAATTTAATAATTTCTTGTGAATATTAAATAATTTAATTTAATGTTATAGTGATTAAATAAATGACATTCAAAGTACAGTTGTCGGCTTGGAACAGGGTGACAAGAGCTTCCATATATGCAGAATTGCAGATTACATGGCGCAGGAATCTAGAGAAGCAAAACGACGGCGTTTGCTTCATTTGTTCGTCTTGGTCTTGGTCTTGGTCTTGGTCATGGTCATGGTTTTGAAATCCTGAAATGGAACGGCTGGTTTTTCAAGTCTGCCATGTGACAGTGTGTGATAGCGCCTTCCTGGCAGCGCCACCTGCTTGCCAAGAAGACACAAAGCCACCAAGCAGAAAACCATATTTGGATGAAAATCTGTGACCTTATCCATTTTTGGTAACACAACTTAGCACCCTTTACTGTTATTTGTCTAATTTAGCAGCTAACTTAAGAACTAGACAAAAAAAACGTAACTGAAAATGAATAGGAATCAATTTCTTGTTAATTTTTTTGTAATCTTTCTTGTTTTGCAATTTGTGAAATTGTGCCTACACGTGGTTCTTCGGGATTCATTGCACCTTCAATTTACTCCCTTTATAAGCCACCCTTCTTAACACAACTTCACTATCACACACCTTCACGACTTCACTTCTTGTAACAATGGATCGTCGCCCAAACAGACGTGGTCGAAGAAATGCTCGTCGCCTGGACTTTCCTCCAAACTATGTTCCTGAACAATGGATAATTATCAACGAGATCAACGAAGACGGTGTTGAGGAGGTAATTTCACACTCAGGACAGCTCCGTAATCTTTCAATATCCTGATGTTAATTTTTTACAACATTGCTTTTATTGGTGACTAATGATTCTTTTATTTGTGCTTTGTGAACTGATGTTATTTGTGTTCATTCATACAGTGTGTTGATCTTGTGTTGTGGGATTTAATTAACTTTGCTAATAGTTTTCACCGTGGTGCTTTCCTATTTAACAACTTGTGATATGATCTATATTGTATGATATTATTATCTTATAAAGCACTGCTTTAATCTGGTTTGATCTATATGGTACTATACAAGGTACTGTAGTTGTGCTCTTTGTGTCAAGGTTTGTGTATATCTTATTGCTTAGTTGGTCAGATTACAGTTTGTTGGTATGACATCAGGATCTTGTTTGAGGAGATCATGTTGGCAAAATTTTTGTTAGATTGATTTGGAGCATTTTGTGTAATTTGTCAATTTTTGGTATGTGAATTCAATAATCTATAACTAGATTTTCTGAAAGTAGTTAGCAAGGCACTGCACCTTTATACTGATAACAAATGGCTTTCTCAATAATTACTGATACTCTCTCTACTTTGTCTATGTTGATAACAATCCATCCTTTCTCCATCCAATGAGAACATATTCTGAAGGAAACTCCACAACACTGAATTCATTGATTTCGTTACTCCTATCTTCTATCTTATTTAAACTTTTAATGTACACATGTTGTCATGTTGACGTATGAAAGCATGCGTCACCTTAAAACACGTGAAATTTCTTATAATTTTTTCCAATTTCAAAAACAAGTTTTATCATACTCTTTGATATGGTTACATAGTTGTTTTTTTTTTTTTTTTTTGCTTCAAATAATTAAGAACTGCTATGAAATTGGTCGAGTTTAGATTTATTTAAAATATTAGAAATTCATTTCCACCCTATTCTTTTTATTAATTTTCCAACTTAAAAAACAAGTGTTGTCATGCTCTTTAATAAGGTAACATGTGGTTTTTTTTTTAATTCAAATGATTAAAAACCGCTATAAAAACTATCGAGTTTAGTCTCATTTTAAACGCTTCAAATTTTTGCTCATCTCGTTCTTTTTGTGTTAATTTTAAAACTTTTACAAATATTTTCATAATTTTTAGTCTATTAACAATTTTCCTTTTTTTATGTCACTAAAAATACTTGAATTGCAAGAGAGGGACGCATGTCACCTTGTCCATTTTATGTTTATTTTCCAATTTTAGAAATGTGTTGTCATGTTCTTTAACGTGGCGGCGGCATGTGTTACTTTTTTGCTCCAAATCTTTAAAAACCGTTATGAAAACTATCGAATGTAGTTTCATGTAAAACAATTTAAAATTCCTTAATAATTTCCAACATTAAAAACAAGTGTTGTCATACCCTTTGATATAACAACTTGTGTTATCATTATTTTTTTCTCCTAATTATTAAAAACCGCTATGAAAATTATCGAGTTTAGTTTCATATAAAATACTTAAAATTTTCTTTTACTTTGTCCTTTTTATTAATTTTTCAACTTTAAAAACAAGTGTTGACACGCTTTTAATATGGCGATATGTGTGTGTATTTTTTTCTTAAGATAATTAAGAATTGCTACGAAAACTATCAAATCTATTTTCAATAAAAACACTTGAAATTTTTGTCACCTTGTCCTTTTTATATTCCAACTTCATAAACAAATGTTGTCATGCTATTAGTTCGGCAGCATTTATAATTATTTTTGTTTCGAATCATTAAAAATTGCTATAAAAACTATCGAGTCTAATTTCAATAAAAGCCTCAAATTTCCTTTCATCTATCCTTTATATATTAATTTTCAAGTTTTAGAAACAAATATAAACATTTTTTTTTTGTTTCAAATCATTAAGAGTCGCTATGAAAACTATCGAGTCTAATTCATTACTAAAACTATCAAGTAAAAACCCTTCTTTTTTCCGTAACTTATAGTTATATTTTACTTATAGTACTAGTTCAAAAAATATTTATGGTAACATTTTTTCCCAATGACTACATAATGTACTGATTCCAGGTGATCTAAAAATTTGTCTAATCATGCATCTAAACCATTTTTAGAATGTGTCCCGGCAATCTTGAACTTCAAAATGTTCGCTTTCTTTCCTACCAGACATATGATTGACAGTTCAGCTGGTCTTGTTGATTCACGATGGATACATATAAAACAGGAAATAAAAAATTCTATTAGTATTAAGTGCAGCTCTAAGTCTGGAGATTCAGAAAATTTAGAGCAGTTTTGAAATAAAATTTTATGAATATTTCTTTTCAGGAAATATGTACTAGTTTTATAGTTATGGCTTCTGTGGTTCTTGAACACTGTTATTCCTGTTCTGTGAATTGGATGATGCATTACTGAATGAGTAAAATTTCAGTGCTTTGACATTGCTGCTTTCCTTTTAGATATTTTTAGGCATGATATGAATTGATGAACTGTTAGTCAAGTTCTTACTTGTATAAACTGCTATGTGTAATTGGCACATTTACATATTCCATATAAGAAACCAGACACCTAAGAATCATTTAGCAACAAACTGATGAAACTGGAAAGTTTTTGCAATGTGACTTGCAGCATTACATCAATACTGCAACCAATGAAATATTTTACTCGAGGGAGGATATGTTACGATATTTGGCATATCAACGTCGGGCCAATCAACCTGCCCCGGTTAGTTTTTGCCATTTGTTTAACCTCAACTCACTTATACATCATGAAAACCAGGTTGTTGTTTTTCATTCTTCATATATATTGTTACAGGTCCTCCAACCAAGACCACCATTAGTTTACTGTACTCGTTGTAGGAATATAGGACACGAGGCCCATCAGTGTAGATTCTCTGAAGAATATGTTAGGGTACGTACCATTGTCCATTCGTCCACCTGGTTCTGTGAGGAATTCCCACAACTCACATTGTATTATTCTAACTTTCAGGCGATCAATGCACTGTATCCAATACCTGCAGCTGGTCCAGCACCTCCACCTGCACCTGCACCTGCACCTGCTTATGGGGGAGGAGAGCCTGCACGGGTGCAGAGGGCTACATACAGGTGTGGCCTTTGTCACCGATATGGGCATAACGCCCGCACTTGCCGTGTACTTTTGTAGCCCATGTAGTCGTAGTATATGATTGAGCACTGTCTCTATAATAATTATCTAAACTTGAAAACTTTCCTGCGTTGGTTTCCCAGCTTTGAGCTTTCAGACAATAATTTGGATGCCTTGAAATATATTTGTTTAGGTAAATGAAGTATAGGAATATCAACATAAAGTGTACATTTGTTAAAATCTCAAGTACAAGATACGAGACTTAAATCTTAAATTTAAAAGTATAATTATGGGTAATCATGGCTTTGGGTTTTCAATTTCAAAAACTAATTCTTAGGATGTAATTTTCCTAATGTGTATGTTATATGATAAGAGAGTTATTATCATATCTCTTAATTATAATGATATGATGCCGATGGTAATACCATCATTGCAATGTTCCACAACATTGATAAATGCCCACTTTGAATAATTGTACACTAACAAATATTGAAAATTCAATGTTATATAAATTTTACACTAAATATAAGATCCAACTAGATTTTTACATCAATATCAATGACAAGCGTCAGCTTGAGAAATTGCCTAATGCTTAAACAGAAAAAATGATGCATTCTTATATGACCTAAAGATTGAAATTGGTGATAGGTCATTTCTGAGTTATGACAAGAACATGATAAGATATTATTATAAACAAAAAGTATCACTTACTGGTGCAAAATGATACATAAAAATTAATTCAATGCATATTTTCCTATATGATTTAAAGAACAAAAACATGAAAATGGATATGTGATAAATCATTCAGCAATAGTATTTTAAGATTAATTTGTCTAAATATTTTGATGTTCATTGAACAAGTATATGTTAAGAAAACATTTAATAAAATATATGATATTCATATATTTATATTGGAAAACCTTCAATACAAAATCTGGGCTTCATGAAAGGCAAGAAAATAGGAATTTAATATCCTCTAGATTTCATATTCGGATTTGCTGAACATGCTTTTATAGGGAAATACATCTAAGACTAAATCTCACTTCATGAAAGACAATAAAATATGTAGGCCAAAGGACTATTTCCCACACTAGGTTTAGCCCATTTCAAAACATACTTACGAGGTTTCAAAAACTTAAACACCTACTAATCTCTAAACTTTCATTAAAATTGCTATTAAATATAAGGGTTAAACTGTTATTTTAGCAATAATATTTAAAAATATATAATTTTATCATTTTCCCCCTAGGTTTTAAAAATAAAAAACTTCACCCCACCCAAAGTTTGAAAAGTTTACATTTCATCCTAGGGTTTGTTTCCCTTCTCCAGTCACCACCATTCCAACTGACAGTCGGCCATTTCCACTGATCTTTCAGATCTAACCATTTTGAAAAAATCGTTGATGGCTGACATGCAATGAATTGAAGAAGGAAGGTTGATGGATCTCTTGGTTCTTTGATTCGTTGTTGTTCCTTCTTCGATTGAGGTGATAGATCTCCTATTAGTGGTCAAGCATCATTTGAGCCATCACGAATCAACCAATGAAGACGAATCATTTTTGTCCAACCGAAGACACAAAGATGAACTTTGTTTGATGAAACTGCTTTGATAGGAAAGTCGACAGTGAAAGAAGAAGATTGTTTAAAGGTCGAATGACGGCGAGAATAGATTCCAATCTCCAAAGAAAGAAGGAAAAACCCTAGGGAGAAAAGTGAATTTTTTAAAACTTTATCTTAGAGAAAATTGTTAGTTTTCAAAATCAAGGGAGGGAAATGACATATAATTTTATTAATTTTAATATTTATGATATAGTAACAATTTTACCTTTAATCTTAACAAAAATTTTTAGATGTGTAAAAATCGACTAAATTTTAAGTGGGTATTTGAATTTTTAAAATCTTACGAGAATTTGTTTGTCTTTGCACCAAACCTTGGATGGGAAATGGTCCTCTGGCCAAATATGTATAATGAAACATGGTAATAAAAGATGTATAATGAAATATGACAATTTGTTAGAATTACCATAAAAGCTTTTTTCCAAATGCATATATGAAATTACCTTATATATATTATGAATTTAATACTTTCTTGTGAATATTAAATAATTTAATTTAATGTTACACTAATTAAATAAATGACATTCAAAGTACAGTTGTTGGCTTGGAACAGGGTGACAAGAGTTGCCATAAATGCAGAATTGCAGATTACATGGCGCAGGAATCTAGAGAAGCAAAACGACGGCGTTTGCTTCAGTTGTTGGTGTTGGTCATGGTTTTGAAATCCTGAAATGAAACGGCTGGTAAGTCTCTCAAGTGACACAGTGTGATAGCCAGGGCTGAATTCGAACCAAGCCGAGCTCAAGTTAAGGCTCGTCAAGCTTGCTTCAAATAAGCTCAAGCTCAAGCTTGGTAACTAGCTTGTTGATAAAACGACATCATTTTAATACATATCGATTAAAATAATATCGTTTTGTATCAAAAATTTTAGCATGCGAGCTTGATGAGTTAAACACTCTAAAACTTAAACTCGAAAATGTTGAAGTTGCAAGCTTGAGCGAGTTCGAGCTCGTTTAAGGTTAACTCATTTCGAGCTCAAATGAGCTTGATTCGAACCCAACCCTAAGTGATAGCCCCTGCCTGGCAGCGCCACCTGCTTGCCAAGAAGACTCAAAGCCACCGAACCCAAAACCAGATTTGGATGAAAATCTGTAACCTCATCCATTTTTGGTAACACGGCTTAGCCCCCTTTACTGTTATAGTTTTGTTTGTCTAATTTAGTAGCTAACTTAAGAACTAGACAAAAAAAAGAAACTGAAAATTAATAGGAATCAATTTCTTGTTAGTTTTTTGTAATCTTCCTCGTTTTGCAAATTCTGAAACTATGCCTACACGTCGTTCTTTAGGATTTATTGCACCTTCAATTCACTCCCTTTATAAGCCACCCTTCTTAACACAAATTCACTATCATACACCTTCACAACTTCACTTCTTGTAACAATGCTTCGTCACCCAAACAGACGTGGTCGAAGAAATGCTCGTCGCCTGGACTTTCCTCCCAACAATGTCGCTGAAGAATGGATAATTATCAATGAGATCAACGAAGATGGTGTTGAGGAGGTGCACAGCTCCATAATCTTTCAATTTCCTGATGTTAATTTTTTACAACATTGCTTTTATTGGTGACTAATGATTCTTTTATTTGTGCTTTGTGAACTGATGTTATTTGTGTTCGTTCATACAATGTGTTGATCTTGCGTTGTGGGATTTAATTAACTTTGTCAATAGTTTTCACCATGGCGCTTTTCTATTTAACAACTTGTGATATGATCTATATTGTATGATATTATTATCTTATAAAGCACTGCTTTATTCTGTTTGATCTATATTGTACAATACAAGGTACTGTAGTTGTGCTCTTTGAGTCAAGGTTTGTGTGTATCTTATTGCTCAGTTGGTCAGATCATAGTTTTTTGGCATGACACCAGGATCTTGTTTGAGGAGATTATGTTGGTAAATTTTTTGTTTGATTGATTTGGAGCATTTTATGTAATTTGGCAATTTTTGGTATGTGAATTCAATAATCTATGACTAGATTTTCTGAAAATAGTTAACAAGGCACTGCGCCTTTATACTGATAACAAATGGCTTTCTTGATAAAAATTGATCAGAAATACTGTCTCTACTTTGTCTACGTTCATAACAATCCAGCCATCTTCAATCTTCGGGAACATAGTCTAAAGAAAACTCCGCAACACTGTCTTTATTGACTTTTTTTTTTTTTTTTGAAGATCATTGAAAATTATAATAAAAACTATTGAGTCTAGTTTTTAAAACACATTCGGTAGCTCTATAGATGAGTGTCACTTTGTTCTTTTCTATTCATGTTAAAATTTCAAAAACCTGGGTTGCCATGTTGAAAAGCATCAGCCTGTGTTTTTTTTTAATAATTTCAAATAATTATAAACAACTATAAATCTATGGAGCCTAATTCATTAAAAATATTTTGTAAGAGAGAGATACAAGTCATCACCTTGTCCATTCATTTTCCAATCTCATAAACATGTGTTACCATGCTCTTAGATGTGGCAAAATATGTTACTTTTGTACTTCAAATAATTAAAAACTGATGTGGAGTCTGTGAAATTTCTTATAATTTTTTCCACTTTAAAAAACAAGTGCCCTTTGACACGGCTACATAGTTGTTTGTTATTGCTTCAAATAAGTAAAAACTTTTATAAAAACTATCGAGTTTAATTTTATTTAAAATGTTAGAAACTTATTTTCATCATATCTTTTTTATTAATTTTCCAACTTTAGAAACAAGTATTGTCACCCTCTTTAACATGGTAGCATGTGGTTTTTTTTTTATTCAAATCATTAAAAACCGTTATAAAATCTATCGAGTTTAGTTTCATTTTAAACACTTAAAATTTTTGGTCATCTTGTTCTTTGTGTTAATTTTAAAGCTTTTACAAGTATTGTCATAGCTTTTAATTTGGTAGCATTTCTTTTTTTTATGTCACTAAAAATACTTGAATTGTAAAAGAGGGATACATGTCACCTTGTCCATTTTATGTTCATTTTTGAATTTCAAAAACATGTGTTGTTATGCTCTTTGACGCGGTGGCATGTGTTACTTTTTTGTTCCGTATTCTTAAAAAACGCTATAAAAACTATTGAATTTAGTTTCATTTAAAATAATTTAAAATTCTTTAATAATTTCCAACTTAAAAATTAAGTGTTGTCATGTTCTTTGACGTGACAACTTGTGTTATCATTATTTTTTTTAATTATTAGGGATCGATAAAAAAATTATTAAGTTTAAATTCATAGAAAACACTCGAAATTTCCTTCCACCTTGTCCTTTTTATTGATTTTTTAATTTTAAAACAAGTGTCGACATACTCTTTGATATGACAATATGTTTGTGTATTTTTTTCTAAGATAATTAAGAATCACTATGAACACTATCGAATCTAATTTTAACAAAAAAACTTGAAATTTTTGTCACCCTATCATTTTTATGTTAATTTCCAACTTTAGAAACAAATGTTGTCATGATTTTTAGTCTGGTAGCATTTATTACTATTTTTTGTTTCAAATCATTAAAAATTGCTATGAAAATTATTGAGTCTAATTTCAATGAACGTTTGAAATTTCATGTCACCTATCCTTTATATATTAATTTTCCAGCTTTAGAAATAAATGTAAATTTTTTTTTTTTTTGTTTCAAGTCATTAAGAATTAATATGAAAACTACCGAGTCTAATTCATTGTTAGAAAATGTCACAAACTATCACGTAAAACTCTTTTTTTCTTGTTTTCCCTATCTTTATCCAAAAGTAGTTATAATTTACCATAGAACTAGTTCGAAATATATTTATGGAAACATTTTTTCCCAATGACTATATAATATACTGCTTCCAGGTGATCTAAAAATTTGTCAAATCATGTATCCAAACCATCTTTAGAATGTGTCCAAGCAATCTTGAAGTTCAAGATGTTTGCTTTCCTTCCTACCAGACATATGATTGACAGTTCAGCTAGTCTTGCTGATTCATGATGGATACATATAAAACTGGAGATACAAAAAAAAATTCTATTAGTGTTAAGTGCAGCTCATCAATGGGTATTATTAGCTAGTCTAAGACTGGAGATTTAGAAAATTTAGAGCAGTCTTGAAATGAAATTTTATGAATATTTCTTATCAGAAAATATATAACTAGTTCTATAGTTACCATCTTCATTTAGGGGCCGTTTGGTTGGAGTATTTTAAAGATTACCTTAAAGGGCATTTGGTTTGGGTAATGTTTGATTACTAAAATAGAAAAATTACTTTGAAGATAGATTACTTAGAAGATTACTGGGTATAAATTATTACTATGTTTGATAAAATTTGATAGGTATAAATAATTATTGTGTTTGGTTAAAGGTAATAAAAGATTACTAATAAATTATTTTATTTAAATGTCCTTAAATATAATTATTTTAAATATTTTTTATATTATTTGTTATATTAATTAAAAATAAATTTATTTTTGTCTTAAAAATTAATAAATTATAATAAAATTAAGATTACCTTGATAATTTTTTAATACCTAAGGTAAAAGTGATAATCAAATTATCACCTATATTATCTGTTATGTTAGTATTAATAATAAAATATTACTGTAATCTTGTATTACTTACATTATCTTATTTGGTTTGTTAGTAATAAAAGATAGATTATTAGGGTGCGTTTGGTTGACGGTTTTTAAGATTACCTTGGTAATCTATCTTTTATTCCCTTGTTTGGTTTGTCAGTAATAAAATATTACAGTAATATTCTATTACCAATGCTGATGTGACAGATAATATAAGTGGTAATCTGATTACCACCTTCACCTTAGGTATTTAAAGATTACTGGGATAATCTTGAGTTTATTATAGAAAAATTATTATTTATTAATTTTTTGAGATAAAAATAAATTTATTTTTAATTAATATGATAAATAATATAAAAAATATTTAAAAATAATTATATTCAAAGACATTTAAGTAAAATAATTTACTAGTATTCTTTTATTACTGTTAACCAAATACATTAATTATTTATATAATCTATTTTTATCAAATTTAATCAAACGTAGTAATCATTTATACTCAGTAATCTTCTCAATAATCTATCATCAAGGTAATTTCTCTATTTTGATAATAAAACATTAAACAAACTAAACGCACCATTACTATATTAAAAAATTATCAAAATAATTTTGATTTTATTATAATTATATTCTTATTTATTAATTTTTTAAGATAAAAATAACTTTATTTTCAATTAATATAATAACAATAATTATATCAAGTGTATTTAAATATAATAATATTATAGTATTCTTTTATTACTTCTAACAAAATATAATAATTATTTATACCTATCAAATTTTAATAAATTTCATCAAACATAATAATAATTTATTTTCAGTAATATCCTAAGTAATCTATTTTTAAGGTAATCTATTATTTGTAGTAATAAAATATTACCTAAACCAAATATAATGAAATATGGTAATAAAATATGTATAATGAAATATGGCAATTTGTTAGAGTTACCATAAAAGCTTTTTTTCCAAATATATATGAAATTACCTTATATATTATTATGAATTTAATAATTTCTTGTGAATATCATAATTTAATTTAATGTTATACTAATTAAATAAATGGCATTCAAAGTAAAGTTGTTGGCTTGGAACAGGGTGACGAGTTGCCAGATGTGCAGAATATTGCAGTTTACATGGCGAAGGAATCTAGAGAAGCAAAACGGCGGCGTTTGCTTCAGTTGTTGATCTTGGTCTGGATCATGGTTTTGAAATCCTGAAATGGAAAGGCTGGTTTTTCAAGTTTGCCAAGCGACACTGTGTGACAGCGCCTGCCTGGCAGCGCCACCTGCTTGCCAAGAAGACCCAAAGCCACCGAACCCAAAACCGTATTTGGATGAAAATCTGTAACGTTATCCATTTTTGGTAACACAACTTAGCACCCTTTACTGTTATTTGTCTAATTTAGCAGCTAACTTAAGAACTAGACAAAAAAACGTAAATGAAAATGAATAGGAATCAATTTCTTGTTAATTTTTTTGTAATCTTCCTCATTTTGCAAATTTCTGGAATTATGCCTGCACGTGGTTCTTCAAGATTCATTGCACCTTCAATTCACTCCCTTTATAAGCCACCCTTCTTAACACAACTTCACCATCACACCTTCACAACATCACTTCTTGAAACAATGCCTGGTCGGCAAAATAGAAGAGGTCGCAGAAATGCTCGTCGCCTTGACTTTCCTCCAGATTTTGTTCCTAAAGGATGGTTTATAATCAACGAGATCAACAAAGATGGTGTTGAGGAGGTGATTTGACACTAAGCTCAGCTCCATAGTCTTTCAATTTTCTGATGTTAATGCTTTACAACTTTGCGTTAACTGGTGACTAATGATTCTCTTATTTGTGCTTTGTGAACTGATGTTATTTTTCTTTATAGTTTCACTATGGTGCTTAACTGCTCATCTATATAACAACTTGTGATATTATCTATATAGTACTATTATCATATAAAACACTGCTTTAATCTGGTTTGATGTTAGCCCTTGTGGGAAATCTTTTTTCTCCTTTTAGCCTCACATTTAATTGAGTACTGATGCAGCAGGTGTGCTCTGTGTGTCAAGGTTTGTGTATATCTTATTGCTCTGTTGGTCAGATCATAGTTTGTTGGCATAACATCAGGATCTTGTTTGAGGATATTGTGTTGGTAAAATTTTTGTTAGACTGATTTGGAGCATATTATGTAATTTGTCAATTTTTGGCTCCACATTTTTCTACTGATAACAAATGGCTTTCTTAATAAATAAAAATAAAGCATACTCTGTCTCTAGTTTGTCTTTGTTGATTATAATTCATCATTCAGGAATATAGTTAAAAAGAAACTCTACAACATCATCTTCAGTGATTTCATTACTCTTGTCTTTAATCTGATATAAATTTTTAAAGTACACATGTTATTTTGTTGAAGTATAATAGCATGCGTTACTCTGTTTTTTCTTTTTCTTATTTTTTATTGTTATGAATTATTATGAAAATTATCGAGTCTAATTCTTAAAAGCCACTTACCTCTATAGATTGAGTGTGTCACCTTGATCTTTTTGGTTTATGGTCAAATTTCTAAAACCTGAGTTGCCCTCATGTTGTGTGATTTTTTTTAACAAATTTCAAATAATTAAGAGCAACTACGAAAACTTTAGACTCTGATTCACTAAAAATACGTTGTAAGAGAGGGGTACAAATCACCTTGTCCATTTTATGTTCATTATCCAATTACAAAAACACATGTTAATTTTTTCTTCAAATTATACCATCAAGTCTAGTTTTATTTAAAATATCAGAAATTCTTTATAAATTTGAAATTTGTGTTGCCATGTAGTAAGAATAAACGCTTGAAATTTTCAGTCACCTGTCTTTGAAATTTTCAATCTAATTAAGAAACATTATAAAAATTATTCAATCTAATTTCAATGAACGCCTGAAATTTTCAGTTACCTGTCTTTTATGCATTAATTTTTCAGCTTTAGAAACAAATGTCAACATGTTTTTTTTTTTTCAAATCATTAAGAATTGCTATTAAAACTATCAAATCTAATTCATTGGTTGAAAACGTCATAAACAATCACGTAAAAACTCTCTTCTTTTCCATAACTTTATCCAAGAATTACCACTCTATAAGTTCGAAATATATTTATGGTAACATTTCTTCCCAATGGCTGTATATCATACTGCTCCCAGGTGCTCTAAAAATTTGTCAAATGGCCAAAGGACTATATCCCACTCAAGTTTTGGCGCACTCCTAAAGCCACACTCGTAGAGTCTGAAAAACCTAAAGTCCCACCCATGACATAATAAACCATTAAAATTTTCTATTAGAGACAGTAGATAAAATTGTTATTTTACTAATAATATTAAACAATATAAAATTCTTTATATTTTCTCTCCAAAGTTTTAAAAATTAACAACTTCACCCCTATCTAAAGTTTTCTAACTTTAAAAAGTCACATTTTCCCCCCAAATTTTTTCTTCACCTCTCTGGCCACCATCTCTAATGTCGACGACCTCCCATCTCCATCCTAAATTGTTGGTCGACGCAGGTAAGGAAATCTAGAACAAATCTCTTTGGCAACAACAATGACAACGAGATTCCAAATCTCTTTGTTGAAGAAGAGATCTAGAATCTCTTCATCGAAGACAAGGAGATCTGGAATCTCTTCGTCAAGGTAGAGATCTAGATCTCTTCTTCGACGAAGAGACTTTGTCATTGTCCTTTCCAGATCGCTAGAGAAAGTGGCTGGAGGGAAAAAAAATTCTAAGGTTTGGGGGGGGGGGGGGGGGGGAGGGGGTTTCAAAGTTAAAAAACTTTAAGAGGGTTGCAATGTTAGTTTTTAAAACTTATGAGAGAAAAATGTAATAAATTTTACATTTTTATATTATTAGTAAAATAACGATTTTACCTCTGCTTCTAACAGAAAATTTTATCCCCAGTTGGTTAATGGATGAGATTTCAGGTTTTTCAAATTTCATGAATGTGACTTTAAGAATGCAACTAAACTTGGGGGTGAAATAATCCTTTGGCCTTGTCAAATCATGTATCTAAACCATTTTTAGAATGTGTCCAAGCAATCTTGAAATTCAAAATGTTTGACGGTTCAGCTAGTCTTGTTGATTCATGATGGATACGTATAAAACAGGAGATAGAAATAAAATTATATTAGTATTAAGTGCACCTCATCAATGGGTATTATTAGCTAGTCCAAGTCTGGAGATTTAGAAAATTTAGAGCAGTTTTGAAATGAAACTTTATGAATATTTCTTTTCAGAAAATATACACTAGTTTTATAGTTGTGGCTTGTGTAGTTCTTGAATATTGCTGTTCCCGTTCTGTGAATTGGATGATGCATCATTGAATGAGTAAAATTTCAGTGCTTTAACAATGCTCCTGTTACTCAAGTTTTCACTTGTATAAAATGCTATGTGTAATTGGCACATTTACATATTCCATATAAGAAACCAGACACTTAAGAATCATTTAGCAACAAACTGATGAAACTGGAAACTTTTTGCATTGCTACTTGTAGCATTACATCAATACGGCAACAAATGAAATATGAACGTCAGGCCAATCAACCTGCCCGTGCCCCAGTTAGTTTTTAACTCCTTAAACGATTATGGTGCCATTTGTTTCACCTCCAACTCTCCTATACATCATGAAAACCTGATTCTTCATATATTTTGTTACAGGCCCTCCAACCAGGACGACCATTAATTTACTGTACTCATTGCAGGAACATGGGACACGAGGCACATCGGTGTGGATTCTCTGAAGAATATGTTAGGGTATGTATCATTTTCCATTTTTCCACCTGTTTCTGTGAGGAATTCCCACAACTCACGTTGTATTATTCTAACTTTAAGGCTATCAATGCACTGTATCCATACCTGCAGCTGGACCAGCACTAGCACCAGTTGGCGGAGGAGAGCCTGCACGGTTACAGAGGGCTACATACTAGTGTGGCCTTTGTCACCGATATGGACATAACGCCCGCACTTGCCGTGTACTTTTGTAGCCCATGTAGTCCTAGTATATGATAGAGCAGTGTCTCTACAATACTTATCTAAACTTGAAAGCTTTTCTATGTTGGTTTGCCAGCTTTGAGCTTTTAGACAATAATTTGGATGCTTTTAAATATATTTGTTAAGATAAATGAAGCATAGGAATATCAACATAAAGTGTACATTTGTTAAGATCTCAAGTACAAGACATGAGATTTGAAGCTCAAATTAAAAAGTATGAGTATGGGTGAACATAGCTTTGAGTTTTCAATCTCAACAACTAATTTTTGGAATGTAGTTTTCCAAATATTCATGTTATCTGATATGAGGGTCATTATCATGTCTCTTAGTTATAATCATAAGATGCGCATGATAATGTTATAATTGCAATGTTCCACAGCCTTGATGGATACCCATGTTGAATAATTGTACACTAACTATTTTTAGCCATAAGCGAAAACTAAATAATCCAAAGTTATATAAATCCTACATTAGGTATGAGATCCAATTAAATTTTTACATCGGTATCAACAACAGGCATGGGCTTGAGCAATTGCCCAACGCTTAAATATAAATAGTGATGCACTCTCATATAACTCAAAGATTGAAATTGTTAATCGATCATTTTTGAGTTAAGACAGAACAAGATAAGATATTATTATAAACAAAAAGTATCATTTAAAAGTGTAAAATGATGCATTAAAATTAATTCAATGCATATTTTTCTATATGATTAAAAGAAGAAAAACATGAAAATGGATACGCGATAAATCATTAAGTAATAGTATTTATAGATTAATTTATCTAAATATAATGAAGTTCATTGAACAAGTATAAGTTAAGAAAACATTTAATAAAATATTTGATATTAATATATTTATATTGGAAAACCTTCTATACAAATTCTGGGCTTCATGAAAGCCTAGAAAATATAAATTTAATATCCTCTAGATATCATATTCGGATTTGCTGAACATTCTTATACTGAGAATTACATCCAAGACTAATTAAATCTCTCTTCACAAAAGATGATAAAGGAGCTGTTCAGTTTCAAAGGTAAAATGATTATTCTAGTAATTTATCTTTCATTATTTACAATATTTTATTTAGTTGGTAAGTAATAAAAAATTTTGACAATCTCTTATTTCTAATGGTAATGTAACAGGTAATATAAGAAATAATCTAATTGGTAGTTTCATTTTAAGTATTAAAATATTATTAAAATAATCTTGATTTTATTATAATTATATTCTTGTTTATTAATTTTTAGCACAAAAATGATTTTATTTTCAATTAATACAATAAAAATAATTATATCAACTATATTTAAATAAAATATTATTGGAAGCGTTTAGTTTGGGTAAAGTTTTATTATTAAAATTAAAATATTACCTTGAAGATAGATTACTTAAAATATTATTGAGTATAAATTATTATTATGTTTGATAAGATTTGTTAAAAATGAGTATGAATAAATAATTATTATATTTAGATAGAGATAATAAAAGAATATTAATAAATTATTTTACTCAAATGTCTTTGGGTATAATTATTCGAAAATATTTTTTATAATACTTGTATAATTAATTGAAAATGAAGTTATTTTTATCTAAAAAAATTAATAAATAAGAATATAATTATAATAAAATTAAGATTACATGGGTAATTTATTAATACCTAATATGAAGGTGGTAATCAGATTATCACCTATATTATGTGTCACATCACTATTGATTTTTTTTTACTAATAAATTAAACAAGATAATGTTAATAATAAAATATAGATTATCAAAGTAATCTTTATTGATTGGAACCAAATAGCCTTTATAGTATTTTTTATTACCTCTAACCAAATATAATGATTTTTTTATAATATTAGTTTATTAATTTTAACTAAATATAATAATTATTTATACTTACCAAATTATGATAAATTTTATCAAATATAATAATAATTTATTCTCGGTAATCTCTTAGATAAAACATTACTTAAACCAAATGTAAAGAAATATGGTAATAAAAGATGTAAAATGAAATAAGGAAATTTGTTAGAATTACATAAAAGCTTTTTTTCCAAATATATATGAAATTACCTTATATATTATTATGAATTTAATAATTTCTTGTGAATATCATAATTTAATTTAATGTTATTCTAATTAAATAAATGACATTCAAAGTACAGTTGTTGGCTTGGAACAGGGTGACAAGAGTTGCCATATATGCAGAATATTGCAGATTACATTGCCCAGGAATCTAGAGAAGCAAAACGACGGTGTTTGCTTCAGTTGTTGACCTTGGTCTGGATCATGGTTTTGAAATCCCGAAATGGAATGGCTGGTTTTTCAAGTTTGCCAAGCGACACTGTGTGATAGCGCCTGCCTGGCAGCGCCACCTGCTTGCCAAGAAGACTCAAAGCCACCGAACCCAAAACCGTATTTGGATGAAAATCTGTAGCCTTATCCATTTTTGGTAACACAACTTAGCACCCTTTACTGTTATTTGTCTAATTTAGCAGCTAACTTAAGAACTAGACAAAAAAACGTAACTGAAAATGAATAGGAATCAATTTCTTGTTAATTTTTTTGTAATCTTTCTCGTTTTGCAATTTCTGAAATTATGCCTACACGTGGTTCTTCAGGATTCATTGCACCTTCAATTCACTCCCTTTATAAGCCACCCTTCTTAACACAACTTCACTATCATACACCGTCACAACTTCACTTCTTGTAAAAATGGCTGATCGCCAAAACAGAAGAGGTCGCAGAAATGCTGGTCGCCTTGACTTTCCTCCAGATTTTGTTCCTAAAGGATGGTTTATAATCAACGAGATCAACGAAGATGGTGTTGAGGAGGTCAGATCATAGTTTGTTGGCATGACATCAGGATCTTGTTTGTGGATATTGTGTTGGTAAAATTTTTGTTAGACTGATCAGAAGCATTTATGTAATTTATCAATTTTTGGCACTGCACTCTTTTATTGATAAATACAGATAATACATACTTTGCCTCTAATTTCTCTTCGTTGATTATAATCCCTCCTTTAGGAATATAGTCTAAAGGAAACTTCACAACACCGTTACTCTTTCTTTTTCTCTCTTTTTTTTTTTTTTTTTGGATCATTATAAAAATTGTTGAGTGTAATTCTTAAAAAACACTTAAGACCTATATAGAAGAGTGTGTGTCGTCTTTTTCTGTTCATGTTCAAATTTCAAAACTTGGGTTTCCATGGTGAATAACATCATTCTGCGCGATTTTTTTTTTTTATACTTAAATTTCAAATCATTAAAAGTAATTATGAAAACTTTGGACTTTAATTCACTAAAAATACTTTGTAAGAGAGGGATACAAGTCACCTTGCCCATTTTATGTTCAAATCCAATTACAACAACGCACGTTGTCATGGTCTTCAATGTGGTAGTATGTGTTACTTTTCTCTTTCAAATCATATTATCGAGCCTAGTTTTACTTAAAATACTTAAATCATTTATAAATTTTTTAACTTCAAAAAACAAGTGTTGTCATGGTTTTTGACATGGCAACATAGTATTTTTTTTTTTTTTGTTTCAAATAATTAAGAATCGCTATGAAAACTATTGAGTCTAATTTCACATAAAACACAAGAAATTTATTCCCTCTATCTTTTTTATTAATTTCCAATTTCAAAAATAAGTATTGTCATGTTCTTTGATGTGGCAATATGTGTTTTTTTTTTTCTTCAGATTGTTAAAAACCGCTATAAAAACTATCGAGTCTAATTTAACTTAAAACACCTAAAATTTTCTTTTATTGCGTCCTTTTTATTAATTTTCTAACTTAAGAAATAAGTGTTGTCATGCTCTTTGACTTGACATTATGGGTGTGAGTTTTTTTTTTTGGTCTCAAATAATTAAAAACCATTATAAAAACTATCGAGTTTAGTTTCATTTAAAACACTTGAAATTTTTGTCAAACTTTCCTTTTTATATTAATTTACCAACTTTAGAAACAAGTGTTGTCATATTTTTCGGTTTAACAACATTTTTATTTTAAATAATTAAGAACCGCTATAAAAATTGTCGAGTTTAATTTTAATTAACATTTGAAATTTTCGATCATATCTCCTTTATATATTAATTTTCTAGGTTTAGAAACAAATGTAAACATTATTTTTTATATTAAATAAATAAAAATGGCTATGAAAAATTTCAAGTCCTATTCATTGATGGAAAGCACCGCAAATTGTATTGTAAAAACTCTTTTTTTTAATGTTTCTGTAACTTTATCAAAGAAGTAGTTATAATATTCCCAATAACTATATATTGTACCGCTTCCAGGTGATCTGAAAAATTGTCAAATCATGTATCTAAACTTTTTGCAATGTGACTTGTAGTATTACATCAATACAGCAACAAATGAAATATTTTACTCGAGGGAGGGACGATATGTTGCGCTATTTGGCATATGAACGTCGGGGCCAATCAACCTGCCCGGTTAATTTTTAACTCCTTAAATGGTTATATTGTGCTATTTGTTTCACCTCAACTCTCTTATACATCTCTTATACATCATGAAAACCTGGTTGTTATTTTTCATTTTGAATATATATTGTTACAGGCCCTGCAACCAGGACAACCATTAGTTTACTGTACTCGTTGCAGTAGCATGAGACACGAGGCACATCGGTGTGGATTCTCTGAAGAACATGTTAGGGTATGTATCATTTTCCATTTGTCCACCTGTTTCTGTGAGGAATTCCCACAATTCGCATTGTATTATTCTAACTTTCAGGCTATCAATGCACTGTATCCAATACCTGCAGCTGGACCGGCACTAGTTGGGGGAGGAGAGCCTGCACGGGTACAGAGGGCTACATACCAGTGTGGCCTTTGTCATCGATATGGGCATAACGCCCGCACTTGCCGTGTATATGTGTAGCCCATGTAGTCCTAGTATATGATAGAGCAGTGTCTCTATAATACTTATCTAAACTTGAAAACTTTTCTGTGTTGGTTTTCCAGCATTGAGCTTTTAGACAATAATTTGGATGCTTTTAAATATATTTGTTAAGATAAATGAAGCATAGGAATATCAACATAAAATATACATTTATTAAAATCCCAAATACAAGATAAGGAACTTGAATCTCAAATTAAAAAGTATAAGTATCGATAAACATGGTTTTGGGTTTTCAATTTCAACAACTAATTCTTGAATTGTAGTGTTCCTAACGTTCATATTATATGAAACGAAAGTTATTATCATGTCTCTTAGCTCTAATCATATAGTGCAATCGGTAATGTTATCATTGCAATGTTCCACAACCATGATAGACACCTACATTGAAAAATTGTACACTAACTATTTATTAGCTATAGGCGAACACTAAAGAGTTCAAAATAATATAAATTATGCATTAGATATGAGATCCAACTAGATTTTTACATCAATATCAACAACAAACATAGGCTTGAGAGGCTGCACAACGACTAAAAATAAAAAATAATGCATTCTCATATAACCTGAAGATTGAAATTGGTGATGGGCCATTTATGAGTCATGACAAGAACAGGATAAAATATTATTATAAACAAAAACTATCACTTACAGGTGCAAAATGATACATAAAAATTAATTCTTTGCATATTTTCCTATATGATTTAAAGAACAAAAACATTAAAATGGATATGTGATAAATCATTCAGTAATAGTATTTTTAGATTAATTTGTCCAAATATTTTGATGTTCATTGAACAAGTATATGTTAAGAAAACATTTAATAAAATATTTGATATTCATATATTTATATTGGAAAACCTTCAATGCAAAATCTGGGCTTCATGAAAAGCAAGAAAATAGAAATTTGATATCCTCTAGATTTCATATTCGGATTTGCTGAACATGCTTATACTGAGAAATACATCCAAGACTAAATCTCTCTTCACAAAAGACAATAAAAGATGTATAATGAAATATGGCAATAAAAGATGTATAATGGAATATGGCAATTTGTTATTATTACCATAAAAGCTTTTTTTTCCATATATATATATATGAAATTACCTTATATACTATTATGAATTTAATAATTTCTTTTGAATATTAAATAATTTAATTTAATGTGATAGTAATTAAATAAATGACATTAAAAGTACAGTTGTTGGCTAGGAACAGGGTGACAAGAGTTGCCATATATGCAGAATTGCTGAATATTAAATAATTTAATTTAATTTAATGGTTTTGACATCCTGAAATGGAACGGCTGGTTTTTCAAGTCTGCCAAGTGACACTGCGTGATAGCGCCTTCCCGGCAGCGCCACCTGCTTGCCAAGAAGACTCAAACCCACCGGACCCTAAACCATATTTGGATGAAAATCTGTAACCTTATCCATTTTTGGTAACACAACTTAGCACCCTTTATTGTTATTTGTCTAATTTAGCAGCTAACTTAAGAACTAGACAAAAAAAACGTAACTGAAAATGAATAGGAATTAATTTCTTGTTAATTTTTTTGTAATCTTTCTCGTTTTGCAATTTCTGAGATTATGCCTACACGTGGTTCTTCAGGATTCATTGCACCTTCAATTCACTCCCTTTATAAGCCACCCTTCTTAACACAACTTCACTATCGTACACCATCACAACTTCACTGTCGTACACCTTCACAACCTTACTTCTTGGAACAATGGCTGATCGCCCAAACAGAAGAGGTCGCAGAAATGCTGGTCGCCTTGACTTTCCTCCAGATTACGTTCCTAAAGGATGGATCATAATCAACGAGATCAACGAAGATGGTGTTGAGGAGGTGATTTCACACTCAGCTCAGCTCCATAATCTTTCAATTTCCTGATGTTTATGTTTTGCAACTTTGCGTTTATTGGTGATTAATGATTCTATTATTTGTGCTTTGTGAACTGATGTTATTTTTGTTTATAGTTTCACTATGGTGCTTAACTGCTTATCTATATAACAACTTATGATATGATCTATATAGTGCTATTATCATATAAAACACTCCTTTAATCTGGTTTGATGTTAGCCCTTGTGGGAAATCTGGTTTCTCATTCTAGCCTCACATTTAGTTGAGTACTATATATACAAGCTTGCTGCTGCTGATGCAGTAGCTTTGCTCTCTGTGTCAAGGTTTGTGTATATCTTATTGCTCAGTTGGTCAGATCATAGTTTGTTGGCATGACATCAGGATCTTGTTTGAGGATATTGTGTTGGTAAATTTTTTGCTAGACTGATTAGGAGCATATTATGTAATTTGTCAATTTTTGGCACTGCACTCTTTTACTAGAAACAAATGGCTTTCTTAATAAGTACAAATAAGACATATTATGTCTCTTATTTGTCTTCGGTGATTATAATCCATCATTTGGGAAACTTCACAACATCGTCATCTTCAATTACTTCATTACTCCTAATTTTTATCTAATATAAACTTTTAAAGTACACATATTATCATATTGAAGTCAAATAGCATGAGTTACTCTTTCTTTTTTGTTTTTCTTATTTTTTATGGTTACCAATTTTTATGAAAACTATCGAGTCTAATTCTTAAACATCACTAATCTCTTTAGATTGAGTGTGTCACCTTGATCTTTTTTGTTTATGTTCAAATTTCAAAAACCTAGGTTGCCCTCATGTTGCCTTATTTTTTTTTTAAAATAATTAAGAGCAATTATGAAAACTTTGAACTCTAATTCACTGAAAATACATTGTAAGAGAGGGATATAAGTCACTTTGTCCATTTTTCGTTCATTTTTCAATTACAAAAACATGTGTTGTCGTGGTTTTTAATGTGGTAGCACTTAATACTTTTTTTGCTTCATATTATACCATCGAGTCTAATTTTACTTAAAACATTCAAAATTCTTTTTAAATTTTCTAACTTAAAAAACAAGTGATGCTTTTTGACATGGCATCATAGTTTTTTTTTTTTGTTTCAAATCATTAAGAACCGCTATGAAAACTATCGAGTCTAATTTCACTTAAAACACAAAAATTTTATTTTCACTCTGTCCTTTTTATTAATTTCCAACTTTAGAAACAAATGTCATCATGCTCTTTGACGTGGCAATATGTTTTATTGTTATTTTTTTTGTTTCAAATAATTAAGAACCGTTATAATAACTATCAAATTTAATTTTACTTAAAACACTTGAAATTTTCTTTCATCATGTCATTTTTATTGATTTTCCAACTTTATAAACAAGTTTTGTCATACTCTTTGACTTGACATTATTTGTGGGTGTGTATGTGTCTTTTTTTTTTTTTTTGCCTTAAATGACAAAAGCCGTTATGAAAATTATGGAATTTAGTTTCATTTAAAATTCTTAAAATTTTTGTCACCCAATCCTTTTTATGTTTATTTTCTAATTTTAGAAACAAATGTTGTCATGTTTTTTTTGTTTCAAATAATTAAGAATCATTATAAAAATTATTGAATCTAATTTTAGTATTAATTTTTGAGTTTTAGAAACAAATGTCAATATTTTTTTTGTTTAAATTCATTAAAAATCATAATGAAAACTATCGAGCCTAATTCATATGTTGAAAATGTCATAAACAGTCCCACAAAAACTCTCTTTTTTATTTTTTGTAACTTTATCCAAGAATTACTATATTACTATTTCGAAATATATTTATGGTAACATTTTTTTCCCAATGACTGTATATTGTACTGCTTCCAGGTGCTCTAAAAATTTGTCAAATCATGTGTCTAAACCATTTTTAGAATGTGTCCAAGCAATCTTGAAATTCAAAATGTTTGACGGTTCAGCTAGTCTTGTTGATTCATGATGGATACATATAAAACAGGAGATAGAAATAAAATTCTGTTAGTATTATGTGCAGCTTATCAATGGATATTATTAGCTAGTCTAAGTCTGGAGATTTATAAAATTTAGAGCAGTTTTGAAATGAAAATCTATGAATATTTCTTTTCAGAAAATACACAGTAGTTTTATAGTTATGTTATGGCTTGTGTAGTTCTTCAATATTGCTATTCCTGTTCTCTGAATTGGATGATGCATTACTGAACGAGTAAAATTTCAGTGCTTTAACAATGCTCCTGTTAGTCAAGTTCTTACTTGTATAAACTGCCATGTGTAATTGGCACATTTACATATTCCATATAAGAAGCCAGACACTTACGAATCATTTAGCAACAAACTGATGACACTGGAAACCTTTTGCAATGTGACTTGCAGCATTACATCAATACCGCAACAAATGAAATATTTTACTCAAGGGAGGATATGTTGCGCTATTTGGCATATGAAAGTCAGGCCAATCGGCCTCCCCCGGTTAGTTTTTAACTCCTTAAATGATTATATTGTGCCATTTGTTTCACCTCAACTCTCTTATACATCACGAAAACTTGGTTGTTTTTCATTCTTCATATATATTGTTACAGGCCCTCCAACCAGGACAACCATTAGTTTACTGTACTCGTTGCAGGAACATGGGACACGAGGCACATCGGTGTGTATTCTCCGAAGAATATGTTAGGGTACGTATCATTTTCCATTTATCCACCAGTTTCTATGAGGAATTCCCACAACTCACATTGTATTATTCTGACTTTCAGGCGATCAATGCACTGTATCCCATACCTGCAGCTGGACCAGCACTAGCACCAGCACCTGCAGCTGCTTATAGGGGAGGAGAGCCTGCACGGGTACAGAGGGCTACATACCGGTGTGGCCTTTGTCACCGATATGGGCATAACGCCCGCACTTGCCGGGTACTTTTGTAGCCCATGTAGTCCTAGTATATGATTGAGCAGTGTCTCTATATTACTTATCTAAACTTGAAAACTGTTCTGTGTTGGTTTCCCAGCTTTGAGCTTTTAGACAATAATTTGGATGCTTTTAAATTTTTTTGTGGTTGGAACTTTAAAGTTTTAAATTATATTTGAGTGAAGTTTGAAGTTTCTCGGAGTGATTTAAAATTTTTTCATACTGTTTTAATCTTTAAACACTTTTCCACCTGTTTAAACCTCCCTCCTCCTTCTCTCTCACCCCTAAAACTTTCTCATTTCATCTCTCCTCCGCCATTACCACCATCAGCTCAACCTTTTCCGTTACTCCACCATTATGACCACCACCTCAACCAAAACCTCCCTCTTCCCTCCTAAAGCCATCACCTTCCTCTCCCACTCCCTCAAACATTCTCTCTATCAAAACAACCTAAACCCAACCAATATCTGCCGACCACAAATTACCAATTTCTGGCACGTATAATTAAATAATAATTTGGATATTAATGATTATTATTTGTATAAATCCATGCAACACACAAATCGTCACATAATCGTATAGATCCTTGTGATAAAATTCAATTATTTTGGTCATATTCTTATGGTTTCCACTCTAGGAAACCAAAGAAGAGGGAGAGGAGGTGTTGTTTGTAAGGTTAATGATGTGTCAGAGTAAATCATCAAGAAGAATGATCGTCGAAAAGAAAAAATAAATTTTTTGAAGTATAAGTGCAATGTCTTGAACTCTAAGAGGGACAATTTTAACTCTAAAACATGAAAATCCTAAATGATAAGGTGAAAAAGTAACGTTTTAAACTTAAGTTAAAAAAATTATTAATTTTTAAAACTAAGATAAGAATTAGAAATAAATTATTTTTTCTTTAAATAAAATTTTAAAATAACGATTTTATCTTTAATAATAATAAAAAAATTTAACATATGAATAAATATTTAGGCTTTTAAAAAATAATGATTGAAAACTTAGAAAAAGAGTAAACTTTAGATGAATAATTCATTTGGCCTATTTTAAAACCTATATAAGAACCATTGGAAGGACTTGACAAACAAACTGGCTATAGAGACCAAATCAAATTGATATGAGTTTTAAATTTTTAATTATACTATATTGATGTTATTAATTTATTCCATCAATCAAACTTATTGACCTATAGATTAACTCATCGATTAAGACAACACTTGGTTTGAGTCTAAAATCATAGCTAAGACTTATCCTGTAGACATTGAATCTTTTCGGTTTATAGTAAATTAGCAAGAAAATGATAAAAGCTTTATGGGAAAGTAAAAAATTTTTAATACAGAAAAAACATAAAAGAGAGAAGTGGGTATTTCTTGTTAATTAACAATAACTGAATTTCCTTGAAACATTTAAGAGAAAGCAATTGGACAAAATTTATTTAAATGAACTGAAATTCTCTTCGATGGAGAAATTATTCTATCATTTAAAATCCATTTATAATCTATTATCTCATATTATAATAAAAAATTAGCAAGAAATTGAACTGAGGCTATTTTTTTGGAAATTTTCAAAAACAATCGCCACCACGCGTGGTGGGAAATTACCTCGCGAGCCCTGCTTGGTTAACTGCTTAAAAACCTCGCGTACTGAACCCCAACACACGAAATGGCGCGCGAAACTAAAACCGAGCCGCGCACCGACCTATGGTGAAAAATCTATACATTTACTAAGCAACAGTCAGACGCCTTAACGGTAAACACAGTCACTGCTTGCACGAAGCCGTCTCTGTTCTTGGCAAGTTTTTCTTTTAATCACCTTTTTTTAATTCCCCTTGAAGATCAATATATTTTAATTTATTATGAATATGTTTCTTTTGAAATTAGGGTGCTGGTGGATGTATTGATGCAGTGAAGGTCGCCATTCAAGTGTTGAAGATTATTAAATATCTTTCTTATTTGTACTCTAGAGGTTGATATTCTTTCTTGATTCAAATGTCTAAATCCCTATCTTCTTACTCTTTTTTTGGGGGTTTTGGAACGAAATTTAGTATAATTCATGGTAATTATGACGAGTTAATTGGCCTTTTAAACAACTGTTGTCAGATTTGTGCTTATTAATATTTATGTTCATCGGAGAACCATCATTAATGTGTTATCAGTTAATTATTGTTCATGACTGAACTATTTTACTAATAATGATTGTTAGATTCCCACTGACACTTGGCTGGATGCCATTTATTTTTCTCATTTCATTAGGGATAACAAATGGAATTGTTTCTTTCAGTCATGCAGGGTTTTGTGTAGAGGTTATCCTAACTGCACGTGCCATTGTTAAGGTGACTTGCTTTTAACAGTCCTTTGCCCTGGAATTGGCATTAGATTATTGTTTGTACCTTTATTATCAATGAAGATTATACTGAGTTCATTTGCTTTCTTATTTTGTTTTATTGTTGGTCATTGTCACTGCTGTAGATACATGCTCAAATGAGAAACATTTTAGTATAGAGTTGTTTGTGTTGTTCCATATTTTCTGATGCAAACTCTAATGTTGCAGTCGAGGAAAGCTGGGACTCAGAGAAAGAGAGTGAGGAAACTTTAGACTCAGCTAATGAGAGTGACAGTGACATCAAGAAAAGCATGGACTTGGAGAACGCCAGTATTATTAAGAAAAAATTGGACTTAAATAAAGACATTGGTCCTGAAAAGTTAGTTTTTCCTAAGAATGACTGAATTGAGAACATCTCAGCTTTTGTAGAGGAAATCCCCGCTTCTGTACCTGATACATTGCCTTCCAGTTCTGGATTTAAGGCAGATGCCATACCCATGCAAATTAGCAGTGAGCCAGCAACTGTTGTGGAAGTTGCCCATCCCATACAAATTAATGGGAGCAAGCTCCTGTTGTAGTAATCCCCCATCCCAGAATCCTGCCTTCAGTACTGCCAAGAACTTTGGGAGCATGACGCACCTGCACCTGCTCCTCAACCAATGTCCATGTGGGAGCCCAAGGATAATATAAAAGATTATCAGCCTCTATTACAATAACTGCCACAGAGTGGTGGTAAACCTATGGCTGTTCTCTGTGTCAAAGACTTGGTTATGTTTTTTCCTGTTTTCGATGTTCACCTCCGTTTGTGGGTTTTGCAACATCATATCAATAAATAAATTTATCTATTTAGAAGGCTTTTTTCTAAGGACATATATCATATGGTTAGAACCTTGAGTTAGATGGCAAATTCATGTTTCTTGGGTGCATTTAAATTACCAGAGCGCATGCAAAATGTGCGTGATTCCTTATGCCCAGCCAGGCTAGGTCTCCATAAATGTGAAGTTTAATGCACTGCAGTTTATATTTTGCTCTTAACTTATCCCCAAAAAACAAAAATGTGTATATTTTGTGCATGGAGTCAAACTATGCTCATTTCTTGATACTCTTCCAGATGGATTGTTATCAATGAAGACAGTAATGTGGAGGTAATTTCATATAGATTTCAGTGCTATAATCTTTCAATTTCATAATAATTTTTTTTATGACTAACTAATGATTCTTTTGTTTGTACGTTATGAACTGTTGTTATTTTTGTTTATTGATACAGTCATTTTATAATGTCAAGTGGGTTCTTATTACTTTTTGCTAATAGTTTCATTATGACGCTTATCTATATATTACAAATTGTGATATATGAGCTTGATTATGTTCTTATCATTTAAAACATTGTTTTAACCAGGTTTGCTTTTAACTCTGAGGGAAATTTTGTTTCTTCTTTTAGCTTCACATTTGCTTGAGTACCATACAAGGCACTGCTGCAGTTATCACATTTGCTCTTTGTGTTAAGGTTTTCTTATGTTTATATCTCCATTGCTCAGATCAGAGTTTTCTTGCTGCTGCATTTTATGGTTTTGATCATCCAAAGCTGAATGTAAGAACAGAAATTAACTGCATAACTGTTGAACTATGCCTGGTATCATTTCTATTGACTTTTTAAAAAGAAGAGGGGAATTTGTGATCTCGGCGCTAGGCTGCACAACAGTTTTAGATAAATGCATGATTTTTTTTTATTCATTAACCTTCCTCATATGAATTAGTTGCCCCAGTTCATAGACATGACCCTGGGATCTTCTTAGTTGAGGAGACTATGTTGGTAAAATTATTATTAGATTAATTAATGATGTAAATTGAACAACTCCAAGGATAGCCTTTTTATGAGGATAACTGATATTAGGACAATGTGCTTGACTAGGACCATTTTATGTGAGTTGTCAATTTTTCGATATATGTATCCAACAGTCTGTGACAAAACTTCTGAAGGGTTAATTAATGGTGGAAACACTGAGTTTACACCCTAATTGCAATAAAGCCCATTTTGTTTGGGAGATTGCTCTGAACCATCTTCTTTTTGTTAGTTAATGAAATTTTTCACCTAACACATGCAAACAATGTAAATACCTTTTTACTTCTGTTCATGTGTGATGGAATGACTCTATGCCCTGCCCACCTTCCCCAATCCATCCCAAGTCCAGCAGCTCCCCAACCCACGCCTCACCCACCATCGACAATACCACCAACATTACAACCCACCACCCAATTCCAGTACCATGTCTGCCAAACCAACAACCAAAGGTTCAGCACAAACTAATAATGCTGTCAAACAAAGATCAACAAACCCAAATTAAAAACAGTCTCCTCAACAAACCAAACCCATATCAACTTGTCACTAAAACCACCACCATCAATTTCCCAAAATGCACTATGAATGGCAATAGCATGGACATGATTGGCGGTCATAATTGTGGTCTGCAATTGAGGCCGCAATGGTAGCTTTGAAGGTCGTAGTCATGGCCTTGCTTAAAGTTGCCACTAGGCAATATCTTATATAGCCTGGCAAGGCTGTAAGGTTGTCTCTAGGCAACAGCTGCAGCAACGTTGCAAGGCTGCAGCCATGGCCTTGCTTTAAGGTGGTATTGCAAGGCCACAACCAGGGCATTCAACTGAGAAACTTATTTAACTGATACATTCTTATATGGAAAAACATAATAATGTTTTTTCAAACTAAATACTATTTATGCTTTTTTTTTTTCAAATTCATTCCTTCATATCTCCTCTGTTTTCTCAGTTTTGTCTGGATCTTTTTCTTCTGAAGAAAGGGAAGGAGAAAGGTCTTCTTTAGTGGATACCTCTTATTCTTGTTTAGTCTCCCTCCTTTGGAAAGTCATATATATTTCTATATCCATTGCCTTCTCACTTCCCTCCTTTTCTTGCCTTTCAAAGGTTACTTTCACTTTCACTTTTTCAGTAAAAATGTTTCTTTCTATTTTTTATTTGAGACACACATGTTACCATGCTGAAGTATCGCAACTAGTATTAATTCTTATTTAAATCATTAAGAAGCACTATGGAAACTATCAGGTTTAATGATTAAAAGGCTGTTGAGGCAGATGGGTGTGCGTCACCTTGTCGTTTTTCAGTTCATTTTCCAATTTCTGAAACCTGTATTGCCTTGCTGAAGAGCATCAGCATAGCAGCAAGTGTTATTTTTATTTATTTATAATCATCAAGAACTGCAATGAAAACAATTGGGTGTACTTCACTAAAAATACTTGAAATTGTAACTGATTGGTAGATGCCAGCTTGTCCTTTTTATGCTCATTTTCCAATTCCAAAAACACCCTTTTTGCCCAAGTTATTGATCTGCCACAGCATTGGATATTAATTATGCTGTGATTGGTTTCCTTCTATGTGGATTCTGAAAGTTGTGCACAACTTTATCAACCATATTGCATATTGTAAACCAGGTGGCCTGTTGTCTTGTAATTCGGTCAACCTCCTTGAAGGTTAGCAGCCTTCTCTTTAGGGTTTTATATTTCTTCATCAAAATTTTATGACAGCTACCATATTTTAGGGAAATGACCAAAATCTTAAGGTGACTTGCAACAAAATGCAATTTTAGTGTTGGAGCTGCCACTTAATGTGCAATCTTGACGACACAAGGTAATGGGCCTGTAAACACCTGGTTGCAGATGATTATGTTCACTGACCTGATTGTTCATTAGAGAGCCTTTGTCTATGTGTTTATGTATTAATTTATACGTGCACAAGTGAATTATTTTACTGTTAATGAGTTTGTCTGATTCCCATTGACAGTTGACTTGATGTTTTCTACTCTTCTCATTTTATGAGGGACACAACAAATTGGATTTTTCCTTTCAGTACACAGGTTTTATGGAGAAGTTAATCTAGCTCTGCATGCATTGCTGGATAACTTACTTTTAATAGTCCTTTGCCCTGGAATTGGTATTAGTTTTCTGGCTTACTGTCAATGAAAATTTATAATCAGCTCTATTTTTCCTTTTTAATTGCTTTATTATTTCTTACCAAATACGCCAGAAAACAAAAGGGAAATATTTATTTAGATTGGGTGATGAGAAGTATCAGTTACCTTTGCTATAATAGGGAACGTGTAGGTCTCCAGTTGTAATATGCTGAGAGAATTGGAACACGTGGCAAGAGGCATCTTTTCCTGGCCAATGCATTGCCCTTTTAATGCCTTGTTCTCATCGAAACCTGGTCTAAGCTGCTCTGCTATTGAAGGAGAGATTATTCGATATGGAAGATAAACATTCATCAGAGCCGATTCCTGAGGGTTGGGAGTTTGTGACCAAATTGAAGAAAAACGGATCTCAAGTTTCGGTAAACCTCTAACCAGTATATTTCTCACTAGTAATTATCATTTTAGGTTCTGTTTGGTTGAATCAATTACTTTCATCAATATTAAACTGCTTAATGAATTTTTACTTATAGATTGATTCAGCCAATTCGATTGTTTCCATTTTGATTTGTTGCCTGATCTGATAAATATATACTTTATTGGAGTCACGAAAACTTGATCTTATTGACTTCTAAAGCTATTGAATATGGCTTTGTTTTTAATGATTATGAACTAAGAATTTTTATTAAACAGATCTAAAGAGAGTCATGAACATTTTATCTTGTTGACTTCTAAAGTATTGAACATGGTTTTGTTTTTAATGACTGTAAACTAAGAGTTTTTCATTTGACAGATTTAAAGAGAGTAGTCATTTGTGATGCAGAAAGTTTTAGCTTGTAGTTGTGGTATTTGTTGTTGAAAAAAATTTAAGACATGTATTACATGGACTTGTGATTTTAACTCTGCTACCTTAGTACCCATTTGTAATATGTCTCAGGACCAGTTTTCCAGCATAATTGGTTTCCAGTTGTGATAAATTTATCAGTAATTGATCTGCACAGGTGGATGGTCACTCTATCTCTAGTTTTTTTACTTGTTGGTAATATGTCACATGACAAAATTTCCAGTGTAATTAGTTTTCATATTATATTAAAATTATCAGGAGTTGTCCGTCCACCTCTGGTGGTTGTTCAACTGTCTCTAGTCTTTGAGACTGTGGGGCTCAGCGCTGCTGTTCAAGTCTCTGAACCTGGAGTCCAATTGTTTGGCTGGGTTATAGTAGGGTGATGGTGCTTTCTCTGAGCAGTCTCCCTAATATTTGGATTAATAAATTTTGGCTCTTTAGAGCTTATCGGGTTTGCTTATTCTTACCAGTGATCTATGTATTACAACATCAAATTATTATGTTGGTGACTTAGTATGCCTAAGTGTTGAATGTCTGAAGAGATGATAATTTGAACAACTCGTTCTAAAAAGTGTTTTGATTATGAACCATGAGTTCCTAGTCCCCTGGCTTATGAGACCCACAATTTTGTAGGCAAGTAAAATAGATAAATGTAAACTTCTGAGAAAAAGCATATCTAAAGTTCTATTCAGTTTTTAAGTTTTGGGCAATTCTTTCTTGGTCTTTCATTGATCTATGTTTTCGATAAGTGAGACCAATGTTTTGATTATATAGAGGATGAAACGTTATGCTGAATGCTACTTTGTTGGAGAAGATACCTATTAGTTGCGTTGGAGTAGAAATGCGATCCCTGTTATTTGCAAATAATCATGTAGCATTGTAGTCTCTTTGATTTCTAAAAATGTCTTTTTGGCTATTAGATGTTTTCTGAATTATATGGTTGAACGGATATAATCAGATTAGTTGTTTTCATTTGCTGAAACGCAAGATTATGTGATGGTTTTAGACATTTTCAACAAGAAAAAATTGTTAGTGACGTGTTCCTTTGAATGTTTGGCTGTTGTAGTACTACACCTGCCGTAAAACTGGACAGCGGTTTTATACTTATCAAGATATGATGCGCTATGTCAAGTATGCCAAAGAAGCTGGGCTTCCTATCTATTTACCAGTGGGTTTGAGCTTCCTTAATATTCACCTTTTATCAGAAATTTATTTATTGTCAGTTTATACCTGAGGCTTGGAATTGAAACAAGGAAACTAGTTTCTGACGGTGATAGTTGGAAAGACATAGAAGGGCTGTATGATTTTGTCTAATTGTTAATTTTCGTTTATAGCTTCTCAAAATTTAACGCATAATTTGTCTTTGCATGCTTATATGAGCTTTCATGGTTTTGATAAATTTAACCACCCTAGCCTGTCCTCTTCATTCTTTCATTTTTATCTTGGATTGATTTAATTTCCTTAAATCCTACAAAGGC
Source organism: Mangifera indica (assembly GCF_011075055.1). Lineage (NCBI taxonomy): Eukaryota > Viridiplantae > Streptophyta > Magnoliopsida > Sapindales > Anacardiaceae > Mangifera > Mangifera indica. The sequence goes on from NC_058141.1 coordinate 19,567,907, forward strand.
CTCCATGCCCAAGATTTTTCCACCCTTCCTTGCCTTGGATGTGGAGGTGGAAAGCTCTATTGTTACTTTGCTTCAGGATGACTTGCCTGTCTATAGCTTCTCAAGGCTCAAGCTTATTGCCCTTGCTATATGGCCAAAACATCTGGCTTCCCTTGTATCTATTTTCTTGTGAGGGTTGCAACAAATCATGGCTTCTTTTTCACATTGCAATGTGGTTGACTTAAACTATCACTCTCCTGTTTGTTTGGTTACTTCTTCAGTCCCTCCTAAAGACATTATTCCTCTTTGGAGGCTGCTAAGGTTTCTAGTCATAGAAAATAAGAAATAGTGCAACAGGCAAAGATAAAACAAGTTTTTTTTTTTCATTAGACATGTTTTCTTGGAATTTATAACCATCTATATAAGTCTGTGTTTGCTTGATTCAAAATAATTTTTCTCTTGATTTCAGTAAATGTTTGAAATAGTGCAATGAAAGTGGTGTTATTTCTGCCCTCGTGTAGCTGTCAGACTCTGCACACTTTGCCTTGATCATATTTCTTTCTTGCAAACTTTCAGGCTTTGATTGCAGGGTTTCTTCTACATTTAGGATTCTTTTCTATCTGAGGTCAAGATTTAATTTTGCATCCTGTATCTCTTTTTTAGTTTTTTTTTTTCCATTATTTTCATACAAATTGTTTTCATGTCAATTGGTAATATTGCACTTTTTCTGAATTCTGGTCTGATTATAGTAGTAATGTATTCTTCTTCTTTTATCCTTTTATGATGGATTATATATTTTATTAAGTATTGCTTGCTTTTATATTTATCTACTTTTCTCGCAGAACTTTGATTTCAGGAAGAAGAAGAAATCTGGTCAGAGCTCGGAGCCAGCTCCCAATCATAGTAAGTTCTAATATTTGCAGTAACATAGCCCTCACCGACCAACTTACATAAAACTTTCTTTACCCCCTCCACCCACCCACCCTCTGACATTTGGATTGGCAAGACTGTGTTTGAGAGCAGTTTCTTTGCAGAATCTCCCTCAACAATAGTTTTCATTGTCACTGATGATGATATGCTCAAAAGGAAAACATTTTATTCCTGACATGATTTTTGTTTTCCTTTCTTTTTTTTTTTTCCTTTTTTTGGTGCAGTTGAGGAATGCTTGGACTCAGAGAAAGAGAGTGACACTGAGAAAAGTTTGGAATCAGGGAAAGACAATGATAGTGATACTGAGAAAAGCATGGACTCAGAGAAAGCCAGTAATATTAAGAGAAGCTTAGACTCAGAGAAAGACACTGATCCTGGAAAGTCAGAGTTTCCAGAGAATGACCTAATTGAGACTATCTCAGCTTACCAACTGGATTCCTTGCCTTCCATTTTTGAATTTATGGCCTACATGGAACCCATGCAAATTAGCAGTGAGCAAGCTCCTATGGTGGAAATTCCCAATTTTGTGCCAGATACCTTTCCCTCCGATTCTGGATTAAATGCAGGCCTGGAATCCATGCAAATTAGCAGTGTGCAAGCTCCTATAGTGGAAATTCCCACTTTTGTACCACATACCTTTCGCTCCACTTCTGGATTAAATGCAGGCCTGGAACCCATGCAAACTAGCAGTGAGCAAGATCCTGTCAAATCATCCCTCATCGCAGGCAAAATATCAGGAGCAATTCCTTGTAATAGAAATCATCCCCCATTGCAGAATCATCTGCCATCACTGCAAGCTCCTGTGCTGCAAATTGCCTGTTCTCATCCCCATCCCAGAACTGAGGCTGCACTACTGCCAAGGAACTCTAGGATCATGGAGTACTCACATCCACACCCAAACCCACAGAAACCTGAGGTTCTGCACTGGGGACCAAGGATAATATAAAAGATTATCAGCCTCTACTATGGACATAACTGCCATAGAACTGTGATCAAGCTATGGCTGCGATCCATGTTAAAGACTTTTGCTGTTTTGTATATTCACCTTTGGTTGTCAGCTGGTTAAAGGTGTTTTGTGCTTCATATCTTTAGCTTAGTCAATATAAACATAAAATTTAGCCTATGTTTATTTATGACTAGTGCAAGAAGCCGTACCATGCTCATGTCTTGATGCTTTACTTGTAGTCAAATTATGTCTGTGTCGGGTTTATATCATTGATACTATTATTTATTTTATTGATAATATTTTTCATTTTATAGATGATATTATTCATTTTATTAATGATCTTTGATAAATTAAAGTTAACCATTTTGAATTTGAGTCAAAGTCAAAATAGCCTATTTTTAGACTTGGTTCAGTTTAGTTCAAATCAAATGAAATGTATCATAAATCTCTAGTGAACAAGTGTTAATAACGTTATTTCATAAGTATACACGCATGCACATAAAAACCAGACCTAATTTGTTTAGGTTAGGGTTTGTGAAAAATTGTTAGGCCTAGGCTTTGGACCTCTCCATTCGAATCTCATTTTTTGGTTCAAGCCCAATTTAGCAACTTGATAAATATATATATATATATTTTTTTTTTTTTGTCAAATGATTGAGACCCAAATCTTGTTTATTTTGAAACTGAAATTTTTAGATCAACCAATCTAATACTAGGTTTATCTAAGCCAATTAACAGGCCTATATATATCTTACATATAACTATCCAATTTTAATATGTTGTGTTTTAATTAAGAGAAGTTAATTGTATAAATTTTGAGATCGTCTTTTATTAGTTGATATGCTTCTTAATCAGGGTAATTAATAAAAATAAACTATATGATTTTACCCAACAAAAGTTATGCCTATGGCCGAACATTCCAAATAATGACAAGGTTGCCTTCATGTTTAACCTCCAACACAATACCCTAATAGCTTTCAAATAATAAACCTGAATTGATGGCACAAGCATATTATATTTATACATTTAATGATTAATTATATAAAAGAATTTTAATTATATAAATAGTTTTGAATATTATTATTATTATTAATATATATTTAAATAGTTTACCAATCAAATAGGAGTGACTCTTTTACTGAATTTATGTTCGATTCGATTCTTCAAACATTACTCGAAATTTCATGTCCAAGAATACTTTTTTGCACTTGATTAAAGTTATCCTGAAGACAATTTAGGCATAATGAGATACAGTTTATAAGATTAGAGGGAAAAAAAACAATGTTACATGCACTCAATTTTGTTGAGTATCCAAATAATATGTTATTATGTGATTAGATATTACTTTTTATATTTAATTCATAATTATTTAATCACACGATAACACATCATTTAAGTATCAAATTGAATATTCAAAATTGAGTATACATAATTGTATTGGAGAGAATATATAGTCTCTAATTTCTAGCAGTCATGCCAATTACTATTGCAATAATTATTTTTGAAAAAAAATTACAGAAAACAATTATTAACCAAAAATTCGCAGAGTATCTCAAGGTTACATCTCACAACACACAATCAAATTTATAAATTAAAAATTTCCATGGCAAAAAAACATAAGGTCACCACTTGAAAAGAACATTCTTTCTTCTTTTCGGCCATGAACTACTCATCAGAAACCTGCAAAAAGAAACATGGGCATTGAACACATCACACCAATAATACAAAGTTTAAGATTGTTTACATTAAATGGCCAGTAAAAATGAATCTTAATTAAGAAAAGTACCTCAGGAGTGAAAGTGAGGCCAACTTTGATCTCTCCACAATACTTCTGATCCTTCACAACATTGTACACAGTTGGAGGCAGACTTCCTTCTATGAACAAAGGCTCTAAAGGAATACTGCCAGTTTCATACATGAACTTAGACTGAGTTTGGTATTTGAAAAAAAAAATCATATCCAATCAATTACAAGAGGTATGTATATGCTTGTGAAGGATAACAGAATTAATACTATAATAACTCACGTTGCTTCTCCAATAAAATCATCCCTGGAAAATGTATCTTTATCAATGATCTTCAAATTGATCTCTGCAACATCACCAGTAACACTGAAAACAAAAGTCTCATTCCATTCTGGTTCACTTCCTTGGCCTGCAAATAACATTTATCAGAAACCAAATGCATGTTAAAACACAAGTATTACTAAGGGTGGATTTGATCCGAGCCAAATCTAGGGCAGGCTCAAGCTTAGATAGAATCCATAATGCCCAGTTTGAGCTAGTGCCTAGTGTCACCAGAACAGTACTAGCGGGTTAACAGTGTCGTTGAAAAGGAAAACAGTGTGACTGAATGGATAAATGAGTCAATCTGGGTTTAAGCTACCAAGTTGAAGCTTCAGCTCAAGACTAGTTTGTTCAAGCTGAGCGGTATACCAATTATTGAAGATATTACTAAAATTCACTTTATACTAGTTTAATTTTTTTGTCCAAAATTGGGATGTGAAGCTTTATAATTCCATTTCATCGAAGTAGCAAGACTGCACCTGATGCAACACTGCTACTTTGCTCCTGGGTCCGGCAAGTAACAATAACATATGGATCCATATTACCTGCTCACGAACATTCAACCAAAAAAAAAAAAAAACCCATTAAATCATATTTCATTCAAGCTTGATTTCATTTTCCCATAAAAGTTTGGCTGATCATCTCAAAGGTAAACAAGATTGCCATCATGCAAAATCCAACCTTCGTTTATGCATTTTTATAAAAAGAGCGACAGAAATTTCAAGACTGAAATAGATCTAAGATAATATTTTGACAAACAAAAACAAAACAATGCCCAATTCATCTATTACAACCAGCACCAATCCATACATTCTGTATAGACTTCAGATCGTCTTTGAAAACTGAAAAGTCAAGTCCACCATCTTCTTCAAAAAGGCATACTGAACGCACCACATATAGCAATATTCTTTCCGTTTTACCTGTTTTATATAATTAAACAATACTAGTGATGTGGGTCTTTATGTATTGAGAGAGAAAGATCTTACACAGAAAGTCAGAGTCCTCAAGACCCTTTGAGCTAACAAGAAGAACTTCAAGCTTTCCGGATGGCATCTTTTTCGCTATCGCCTATCGGTGTGGAATCGGACAGAATCTATCAGTCGCACAGGATGTCATGTTCATTGGCGTCGCTTCTTTCTATATATACACACACTTATTTACACCAACTTTTCCAGGCCCTTTTTTGGGCTAATGTGCTTCAAAGTTTTCCTTTATAGTTGATCTAGCAACCAATTTAGTTTTTAGTCACTTTCCTTGTATTTTTGGCAAAATTTTTAATACAAATTTAAGTTATAGTTTCATGCTGTTATGCCACGTCATAAATAGGTATGCCAATTTATCTTTAAAATAGGGTTTTCATTCCACCTCGTGTGGGAAGGAGATTTCCTAAAACAATTCTTTTTTTAACATAAATGAGAATAAAAATAAAGAAAAGATAAAAACAATTCTCATAAAACAAAAATGGAAATAGATATTTACTCACTTTGTTCAGTATCTATTTCAAAAGTATAATTTATGAAAAATATATTACAATATTAATTATTATATATAATATCATTGTTATAATAATACTTAAACAAAATGGAGATGAAATAGGCTATAAATATAGTGGTAAGGGAGAAAACTATTCTTCACAAATAAGGGACAGAGATTTCCTATAATCCTTGTAACGAGAATTAACTATAGATAAAGATGTGGGAGGATAGAGATTCCCTATAATCTTCATGTTTATTTTAATTAATTAAAATACTGTTATATAATAGTAATTGGTATGGTATATTGTGGGAGGATTCATGAATAGAATGAGAAATATTGATTGATCTGTTTCGAAACGGTAAATTTAGTAGAATTTTCTTGATATTTTAGTATAGTGAAGAAATGGGGTCTTTCATATTTGATTACAATGGTAAGGTTTTTGTGTATATTTAGGAGTAGAGATGTCAATGGGCCGGGCCGGGACGGGCTGGCTCCGGCTCGGCCCATCGGGTTAATGGGTCGTGTCGGGCCTAAGGCCCAAGCATTAACGGGCCTTCGGGCCGAGCCGACCCATTAAAATATAAAGGCCCAAGGTCTGGCCCATATAATAATGGGGCTGGGCCGGGTTGGGCTTTAATCGGGCCGGCCCGGCCCATTTAATCAATTTAAAAAAAAATTTAATTAACATTTTTTAACATAAATTTTTTTCAATTATTAAAACCAATAACAGTATCTCGAATATTTTATTTATAATCTCTCACTTGTGACGGAGGAATACCGTAATTATATGATGAAAAATATTATAATTTGATAACATAGTACAAATAAATTAATTTACATACGGTATGAATTACAAAACATAAATAAAATATATCTATTATATAATATTTATCTACTCATCTTTTATACTTAAATCTTTGAATTCTTCAAAAATAAATAATTATTATTTACGAATTTAGATATTTTTTGAAAGAGAGTTAATGAAATTGAAAATATAATGAAATAATTGAAATTGAGTGATTAATAGATTTATAAATAAAAGAGAAAATAAAAAAAAAAATAGATTTGTTTAAATTTTTTTTTTTTTTAAATTATGCAGAGGCAGAAGCAAGGCAGCTTCTGCTGCCAGGAGAATATATATATATATATATATATATATATATATATATATATATATATATATATATACAAAAACAGTGTCGTGCCGAGCCGGGTTAGACCATAGGCCTAATATTAAAGCCTTAGGCCCGGCCCGACACTCTACAGTGTTGAGCCGGGCTTTTTTTCGTGCTTTGGGCTGGGCCAAATGGAGGCCCGGCCCAATTGACGTGTCTATTTAGGAGGATGATGGGTCCTACAAGACGATCTTCAAAGGGAGGCTGGACAGAGGAGGAGGTCAGTATGTAGAGTGCATTTTCCTGTTTAATAATTTTGCTTGAACAATTCAGTTTTCAATTAATTGCTTGCGTTATGTGTGTTTTTAAATTTGTTCTTGTAACTGGGCCATTTATTATTGGAAACCTGTAGTTGTTTGATGCTTTTAGCTAAGAACTTGAAATTTATAGCTGACAATCTGGTTATAACTTGTTTTTTTTTTTTTTTCCTATCATCAGGATAAAGTTTTAGCATTTGCTGTTGAAAAGTTCATGGGAAAAAATTGGAAAAAGATTGGTTATTAATATTATTTTTGGTATTTGCAGGACTGAGAATTCAATAAAGAACCATTGGAACTGTTCTGTAAGTAAAAAATTGGAATTATTTCCCATTCATGGTCATGATCTATACAATTTCAAAGTGAAAGCAGAAAGCAGGAACCCTGAAGTACTTGAACAAAGTTTTGATATTGAAAGAACTTCCAAAACTTGTTCACTGGATTTAACTCTTGGTAACAACTACAGATAAAACAGATTGTAGAGTCACGGGAAAAGAGGAAGTTGATTCAATCAAACCGCCAAATGGAATGGTATTTGGGCAGAAAAGTGCTGTTGTCGACCTGACTCCTGAACAGTCCCATAAAAGTAGTGGTACTGCTCCGACATCTAGAGACTTAAATATTTTTGCTTATGAGCCCCATGAGTTGTGTAATACTAATTTTGTTGATCTTGTGAAATCTCCAATTTCACAAGAAAGATCCCCTGAGCTTGAGTCCAGAGACATAATCATTTCCTTGCCAAGTCAGAGTGCAGGGATAAATGTTCCGTGCCAGAGTCCAGAATCCGCATTGAGGAGTTTAGCATGGACAAAGAAAGCACCATCTATTATAATGAAAAGGAGATCTCCAGCTACTAGACAAACTGGAAATGGAAATAATAATGAGGGTTCTTTACCAAGAGAAAATTCGAATAAGTCTTTAAGTGCTAAGCAACTTCTCCTGTCTCCGCCAAAATCTCGGAAGCGTCTGGAATATGCATTTGATGACGAGCAAGATTCAACCAGAGATTTTTCTGGTGTCAAACATAATTAAAAGTTGTGCTTTTTTTTTTTTCTTTTTATCTTCGGAGAGTACTACATTCCAAAGATTTTGTTCGCACCTAATGAAGTTATAAATTTTAAACTTGATCAAAAAAAATTTCCCAATAAAAAGAAAATTCCCTTGATTCCGTATGAACGGTCCATCACGGGCCCGGTAGCCCAAAGTGCTGGATTCCAGAGAGAAGGGCCGTATCGTAGGCCCAGTAAGTTCAAAAAAAGTTAGCTTGGGCAATGACATCCAAGATCCATGTAAATGCGGAGAGATAAAGCAGTGATGTGAAGAGGTTGTTTAGAAAAGAAAACCTCACAGTTAGGTTGACGAATTGAGGAGTAAAAGAGAGGCGATGGCGGAACCGTCGTCGACAACATCACCAACCGTAGTCTCTGAAGAATTAGATCCCGAGTACGGAAAATACGTCACCAATTTCTTTGATAATGTGGGAGTGTCTTCGACGATTCCAGAGAATCATTCTACTGTCGATATCTACTCCACTATTGTTGGCGCTCATCTTAAAGTTCGCCAGATCCAACGTGGCCACATCACTGCTCATCTCACCGTCAAACCCGCTATCGCTGTAATCACTTTTCCCTTTATACAAATTTTTATTATGTGTTTGATTTCTGAGAAAATGGTAGAATTTGTTTTCTCGCTGACCAAAATATTTGGGCTTGCAGAATTATTTCGGTGGAATACATGGAGGGGCAGTTGCAGCTGTATCAGAACGAATGGCGATTGGCTGTGCTAGAACGGTTGTTGGTGAGGACAAGGAAATATTTCTGGGCGAATTGAGCATTTCTTTTCTCTCCGCCGCCCCCAAAAATGTAAGTTTGCTTATGTCTATGCGTGACCTAGTTTGTTATTTCGTCGATGATTTTTATATATCTCTTGCACAACTACACAGGCGGAGTTGATAATTGATGGATCTGTGGTGAGGAGTGGAAGAAATTTGACAGTGGTGGCGATTGAGTGCAAATTCAAGAACTCTGGAAAGCTAGTCTTTACTTCTCGTGCTACTTTTTATAACACACCCATTTCCAAGTTATGAACTTTCCATGAGCATTTTCGTATTGAAAATATGGGTAGGCTACTTGTTAGGTTTGGGATGATGTCGAGCTCTCGCTTGGCTTCTGCCTTTTCGCAGAATTGTTTGTTGAAACGGAGAAGCTCTCCGAGAGACCAATTAAGAATTAATAAAAGCAAGAATAGACTGTACAGTGGATTTGATAAATGAAATATAATGTCTTATTTTGTGATCAATCAGCCTTTATATGGCTTTCATTACAACTGTAATAAATGTTAATAGCACATGTAGACTGAGTTATCTGAAGACTACCCAACTGACCTACTAGCTTATCATTATCCTAACTAACCAAGATATAAGTCATACACACGCTAGCATCCTTGCATATATATGCTAAGGCCTGTAACACTACTAGTGTTAGCAACCAGAGACATAATTTTAATATTTGCATTACTGAAGAGTCTCTTAATACTTGTGTAGTTATCAATAAAATTATATGCACAAATAATGTCATTGTGTTCATTTCATCTTTAATTTAAAACTATCTAACCACCTAATGATATATCATTACTTATATCCAAAGTTTTGTATAATATTTATACTCATAACACTATATGTATTGTTATACTCAATTATATAATAATGACAAATCATCATTAATCTGCATATTAGTACCTATTATTTACAATAACATTTATACAATAAATGATTATATATTATTATATGATCAAATATTATTTCACCTTTAATTTTCAATCATCTAATCATATGATAACAAGTTTATGATACATAAAATTTTGCTTACAAATTATGCAGCATTACTCATTTATATAAATTGCACTCAGATTGCCTTAAAAACAAAGAAACAATGATAAACCAATACTCAGTGGGAGGGGCATATCATGTTGATTTAGATTTAGGAGGTACATGTTGAGTCTTTATCGGTTACATTTATGAGTTCTTTAGCAAAGGGAATATTTTTAAGTTACCAGCTTTAATAAGATGGGAAGAATCATGCCCAGTTTCAACCAGCAACTAACATTTCGCTAAAACATCCTCAATTCTCGCTGTTATGAATTTTCTGTGCGCTTTGAAGCCCCAGATGCCGCCGTGCTGGCAACTGTATTACACGGCCTCTAGCGGTTTACACCAAAAACTTAAAAGTTTGACTGTAAAAATAGTAATCTAATATCACATGACCGGATAAAATGCATTAAGTTGTGACAGTTGGCTTTCAAGTTAAGTCAGGAGTAAGTCCACTAACCGCATGTTGGGTCTCATGAAAATATGGCATTCACAAATGCTTCAGCATCAAAGGGTTGCAAGTCCTCTACACCTTCACCAACACCCACAAACTTTACAGGGATGCCAAGCTCATCAACTACACTGACCTACATGAGAGACATACAATCTCACTGATTATTTTAAAAAGAAGTCATAGATTTGTGAATGGAGTTGGGAACCACTGCAGTCACAGCCATATAACAATAAAGGTTGAGATGGAATTACCACACAGCCACCTCTAGCAGAACCATCAAGCTTTGTCAAAACCAACCCTGTTATTCCTACGACCTGTCAGAGAAGTTTTTGCTCAAACAATTTAGCAAGTGGCTGTTAATTATGTAAGGAACATAATTACAGAAGGCATATCATATATATTTAGCAAGTGGCTGTTAATTATGTAAGGAACATAATTACAGAAGGCACATCATATATATTTGTCTTTTAGCCAAAAATAATGAGAGATGCTAAGTGTGCTACTAATCAGGAAAAATAATGACATAGGAGGCAAGGTAGGGAAAATTACTTCATTAAACTCTCTTGCTTGTGGAAGCATGTTCAAACCGGTGGTCCCATCTAGAACTAGTAGAATCTCCTGAAAATAATCAGAAATGGAAAACACAAATCCAAAATGAATCAGAAAACAGAACTAGAAAGTGGCAAGTGAAATTATCAATTCCCTACTCACACCACTCATGCGTTATCCAAAATCAATAATCAGAAACATATTCAAATAGTTGAATTTAACTTATGAACCAGATACGATAGATTTTAAAAAATGCCAGGATTCATTAATGATTAAGCCAGTAATTAAATTCTTTATAATTTGAGAAACCTGTTAACAGAACCACAGAGGATGGTTCTTGATGAATTCTAGCTGACAAATAAACAGTAAAAATACACTGTTCAATCTATTGAGTTCGACAGGATGTCTCTATATATCACATATCCCAAGATTACTTCAATGCTAGATGATAAGGTAACAAAGAGTAGAGCTTACATTAGGTGCACCAGAAACAACTTTGCCCACAGCTTTCTTACATGCTATCAGCTCTTCCATCAGGCTGTAGTTAGTGTGGAGACCTGATAATCAATGAAAATTATGTTAATAATTTACCAAGAGGCAAGTTAAAGTATATATGAATAACAGCAAAACCTCTCAGTACTTACGTCCAGATGTATCACACAGAACAATATCAAAACCCAGTTCTTTCCCTTGTTTTACAGCCTGTGAAAGAACTATTCAGGAAGCACTTTAAGATTATATGTTAGTGATTATACCATGTCTGAGATTTTTTTCAAAGCAACAAGATTCCATTAGAGATTTTTCCTACCTGATGATGCTTTAGCATTTTCTTTTTCAGCCACAACAATCTCACAGCCAGTCCTCTCCGCCCATATCTCAAGTTGATCGCTAGCAGCTGCTCTAAATGTGTCTCCTGCTGCAATCAATATCTGGCAGAGTTCGAAATCATAAGATGATGGAGTGACAAACACTACTTTATTGAGACATGCTCTTTGACAGTAATGAAACAAACAAATCAAAATAATAGTAGGTCTTCAGACATAGACTTCAGATACAATTCCTCCATTATTCCAAAATACACCATTCAAATGCAATTGCAGATACCAGAATAGACTCTGAAAACAAAATCTCTTTTCCCTGGTATACTTCAAAATATAATCTTAAAGGTTTGATGTCAAGAAAATTAATCTCTAACACCAAACAGTTGACAAAACTATTTTCCTACTATACCAGGCCAATACAAAAACATCAAGAGGAGGAGTTATACAACAACTTCATTATTGCGGATGAAATACCAGATACATATCCTTTTTCCCATGCATGATTTTTGATAGATTTAACAAACTGCGATAGAAGTAATGCCCAAGCAATAACATCTCACCTTTGCCCCTTCATTCTTTAGTCTATAAGCCAGCTTTCCTGCGGGGTTGGTCAGATCATCATTTTCTTGTTAAAGAATATAAGGCATAATATGTTTTCTAACACAGAAAATATAAAATATCCCTATCATACTGCACAAAAGTTGCTTCCGACAAATTTCACAACAATGTTTGTTTTTCATAGAAAAAATAGTACATAATGCATATGTCAATAGTTTTAAATTTCTAATTAAATAACAATCCATATTGTGACTCACCGAGAGATGTTGTCTTTCCACCTCCATTAACACCAACAATCATGACTACAGCTGGTTTCCTAAACATCAAAAAGAAACAATGACTAAAGAACAATTTCATGTACCCACGACAAAACAACACAAAATCCAAAGCCTAAAATGTATATAGAACCTGAAACCAAGTTGAAGCTCTGTCTTAGTCGCCTTCTGAGTCAATAAATCCAACACACTTTTCTTCAAAGCTTCCTAAATTATTGAAATAATAAGAATAAAAAAGTCTGATAGTGCAAATAATAATTTAATATAAGATCAAATATAAATACCTTTATTTCAGTACCAGACTTGAGCTTCCCTGCGATAATGTCCTCTCGCAAGCTCTCCACGATCTTAGTAGTAATTCTTGGCCCAAAATCAGAAACCAACAAAGCCTGCAACTCAGAAACAAGTATTTCACTTTCTTTTCCCGATAAATTTTGAGAAAACGATAAGGAGGAACAAAATTGAAACCTCTTCCAGTTCGTCGAGGACTCGGTCTGTGTCGGCGAGGTTCCAGTAAAGCAGGAGCTCGTCAATTACGGCGAGGTTGTCTCTGGTTTTGGAGAATCCAGAAAATATCTTTTCCACGTCACTCTTTGCTTTCTCCTTTATCAACCGACCGAGTCGGGTGAAGAATCCCGTTTGACTAGCCGAGCATTTGAACCGGTACGTTGCCGGTCGAGTTGCTGTGAGTGGAGACATTCGTGTTTGAGGGATGACGAGGCCATGATGTTGTGGTTGTGAAAGTTTAGAGATGAGAGAGAGATGTGTCGTTGAAGCCATTTCTATTTCTGAAACTGAGTGAGTCAGTAGATAAATCTAAAATACTTTGCAACGAGCTCGGTTTTTACTGCCTCCATAAAACGCACCGTTTCAATATTACTTTAAATGTCAGTGACCCTGAGTAGTCAAGCTCTGGCTGAGCTGCTCACACATTACTCACTCGTCGGCTTGCGCTGAGTTGGGCCAACTTCTTTGTCATTCAGTCGAGCAGTCGGGCATAAATTTGTTGTTTTCGATCTGACAAGGATTAAGTTTAAATGAAGGCCAAAGGACTATTCCCCGCTTAAAGTACCCTGTTATTTTAAAATTTTTTTATTAATTTTAAAAATTTTATTTATCCACTCATTAACAATTAAAATTAACAATTTTAAAGATAAAATTATCATTTTATCTATAATAGTAAAAATAAATAAAAATTTAATTAGTTTTCCTCCCTAATATTTAAAAACTAATCATTTTATCTTTAGTTCAAGTTTTAAAAAATAACATTCTTCCTCCCAGGGTTTAATTTTCAATCCTCAATGTCAAATCTAAAGTCATTACAGATGACGAAACTTCTTTGACATATCACTATACTTCAATGGTCTCTTTTCTCTCTTCTGAAACATCAACTGACATAAATCTGGTCTAGAAAGACGAAACTCTTTGTTTTTTTAGGCGAAGATGATAATCTTGTCTTTGCCTGAGAAGGCGATCGTTTTTTACAAACAAAACTCTTCATTTTTCTAGGTCAAATTTACGTCAGTCAACATTACAAAAGAGCGAAGAGAGATTGTCGAAGCATGATAATGCATCAGGAAAGCTTCGTCATTGGCGATGACGGCGAGGATTAAAAATTAAACCCTAGGGAGGGAATGCTACTTTTTAAAACTTGGTCTAAGAAGAAAATAATTAGTTTTCGGGGGTTGGAGGGAAAAAATAGATAAAATTTTAAAAAGTTAAAGTTTCGTTAATTTTAACCGTTCATAAGTGGATAAATAAAATTTTCAAAATTAACAGAGAGAAACTTGAGATAATAACATACTTTGGGTGAAAATAAGTCCTTTAGCATTAAATGAATTATAAATATTTATAAAAACTCTAAAAATTTAAATCTTATATTTATCTTCAAAATCTTAATATCCTAAAATTTATATTATAATAAATTTGATATACAACCAAATATTAAACTTTGAATACGAAAAATAAATAATAAATAAATAAATTATAAGATTTAAATATATTTTACCTGACCGAACTCAAGTTAATAATTCTTATCTCAATCTCAAGTTTTGCATAAATCTAATTAAATTGAATTGACCAATTTTATTGCCCTTAATGTCAATCGACACCGAAGGCTAATCATGTTTAAAGAAACATAATCACAAATTGTTTTACCGAATTTTTATTAGTAAAATTAAATTGGAATATTAAGTTGTGAATCATGTTGTTAGGTGCGGGAACATGGCAGCAGCAATGGGGTATTGTATTGGTAAAGTCCAATAACCTTAATTGATGTTGAAATGGAAGAAACTTCGTTGTTTATCACGCTGTGATCACGGGAATGCGTAAATTGGACTGTTTGACTCCTTTAAAAAAGTAGTTTTGTCGTCCAACACATTTCGTAAAAAGAACAAGCGGTGGAAGATTCCAGCCACATGTTTGAGAGTTGCGCAGAAATGAATGAATCCGGAAACTCCCCCTGCATTCTTCGTCTCGTTAGACTCGGTAAACAAATCCAACCCTGACTCAGTCGCCAAAAGTTTTTCCAGTCAACCATTTTATAATTATTTATTGGCCAAACGATTATTTCCCACCAAAGTTTAATACACATACAAATATACACCTATATAGTTTAAAAATTTAAAATCTTACCTATAAATCAACTACTGTTAAAATTTGTTGTCAATATTAAGGAAAAAATTATCATTTTATAAATAATATTAAAAAATATATAATTTTATTTCATTTTTTATCTTAAATTTTGAAAACTCATATTTTATCTCCCAATCTCAAATTTAAAAAATAACTTCTCTTAAATCTCTAAGGTTTGTTGCAAAATCTAACGATGGTAATAGTGATAGCCAACATCTCCACCTTTAACCATATAGAGGAGAGAGACGGTTGATAATGTCTACGGAGATGAAGAATTTCATCTCCATTGACAAAGAAGAGATAGAGACAAATCAATCTTATCTTTCCGTTGAAAAAAAGACGAGATAGAAGACGATGAATTTTCATTATTTTTTGTCTCAATCAACGAAGAGATAGAGCTTGTTGTCGATGTCGTTGGCGTCTCTTTCCTTTGCTAAGGTAAAGGAGGAGACAATGGTGACCATTGTTATCGTTGCTACAATTTGCAACAGATTTAGAGAGGGAATTTACTTTTAAAAATTGAGGTTGAAGGGTTAATTACGAGTTTTTAAAATCTAAGAGAGAAAATGAGATAAAATTATATATTTTTTAGTATTATTGATAAAATAACGATTTTATCTTTAATCATAATAAAAATTTTAATGATAAATAATTTATAGATGAGATTTTGAGTTTTTTAAATTTTATTGGTGTAACTTTGGGAAAACACAAAAATTTAGGTGGGAATATGTGATTTTGGCCTTACTTATACATATGCAACAGCTTTTCTTTCAAATCACGAGGTTAGGTAAAACGTTTAGAAGATTCAAGTAGTGATTGTGTTTCTGTTCGCCCCAAATTCTTAGACAAATTTGATTGTCCTCCTGGACCAAAAGGGCGATTCTATAACTACCAAATATAACAAAAAATTATATAGATATATTAATATCAATTGAGATGATAATTTATAAATAGATGATATCATAATTTAATTTTTTTATCATTTTAAAATTATCTAATAAAATATTATTATATAATATATATATATAATATTATTTAATTATTTATACCTACTAAATTTTATAAAATATATTATTCCACTAATTTTCCGAATAATCTATATTTGTTTGTGTTTTTGCCATAAAAATTTGAAATCACGCATCTCACCAAACAATGCATGTATTCCACAGAAAAAAATATTTATAAACAAGACAAAGGTAAAAAAGGTGCTGCTTTTTGGATTGAAAAAACTTTACAACTTGCAGAATAGTAGGGGTTGGACAGCAGAAATGGAATTCGACTTGCTGAGATGGTTGGTTGAATTTTCCCCGAACAAATCTACACGCCACGTTTGAATTTCCCTCTGAATTCTCAAATGTTAAAATATTTCCAAGGTCTAATGAGAAACTCGCCAGGGTGGGCCTTGCCCTCTTGCTCACGATGTGTCTCCCTGAAAACGGCAGGCAATTATATAATACTTCTCCTCTGGTCAGAAACCAGAATTATTTTTTAACTATAGAAACAACGGATCCGTTTCATTGGCCTTTCTGGTGACCTTCCGTCTTATTAACCAATATAAAGCGTAAGCTCTCTGCTTACTTCATTTCATCAATATAGTTTTCTGCTTTCGTTGCATGTATTACACTCCTGATTCAAATATGGAGGCTTCGTCTTCTCGCAAGGTAGAAATCACAGTCTTGTCTGCGGAAAATCTACGTTTGGATAAGAAATTAGTGAAGAAGAACACATTCGTCATCGTCCAAACTGATCCTTTCAACAGCCATACAACAAGAACCGACACGCTAGGAGGAGGGTACCCTTCATGGAACGAGAAGCTTGTTTTCGACTTGCCTGTGCATGCAGGCTATATATATTTAGAAGTACAAAGCAAGAGTTCTTCAGGGACCAGAAGTATTGGCGTTGCAAAGATACCAGTATCCGATTTTATAGGAGGGTATGTACCAGAGAATTACTTGCACTTTTTGAGCTACAGATTAAGGGATTCCAAGTGGGAAAAAAACGGGATAATCAATGTCTCAGTGAGAGTAAATACGCCAGGATACGTTAAGAGCTCGCCCAATACAGGCAAATTGAAGGTGACAGGATACACATCGTTCTCCCCGCAAGCTTCAGACATAAAGGTGAAGAAGGGATATGGGTCTTGTTCATGGCAGCTTACAAGGCCGAATATGCAGGGACATGCACCGTATTCAACGACGGGCACAGGGCCAAATGAGCAGCGATATGCATCGTTTTCATCTCAAACACGTTTTGGAGTTCCAGTTGGTGGAGTCGTAACGGGGGTGCCTGTTTTGGGGCACAAAACATGCATAAATATTATTTAAAACAGAAAGATTTACTTTCATTTTTGGAGAATAATGTATTAGCAAAGCACGTAATTCAGTGATTGATTTCGAAATTGAACGAAGAGAAGTGACATTGTCAATGATGTCACTGACTTCTCATCTTTACGTTTACGATGGTGAGAATTATCTTGATTTGACATCATTTTTTTTAATTATATTATGGCTTGTGATATTTATTTATCCTTCTTTATTTTTATAAATTAATTGGCCGCAAAATCAAATTAATAATAATATAATTAATTTCTATACTTGTTAGTTGTTGGCCTCGTCATCCCACTCCAGCTGTCGGCCAAGGGATTATTCTTCACTCAAATTTTAATACAAAAGCAAATATATATTTACTAGATTTTAAAATTTTAAATATGTATAAATTTTAAAGAAGAAATGTTTATTTTCTAAATTTTAGATAAGAAAAATTATTAAATTTTATAATATTTTATTAAATAATAATTTATTTTTAATTAAAATTAATTTATGAATAAATATTTAGATTTTAAAAGAATTTGACATCTATAATTGTTAGCCTCATCACCCCACTGCGGATAGAATCTAGTTTCGCAAGAAACCAGTGGCAGTAGCAAACAGGAGCTCCAAATTAATACCGGAACGGTGGAGCATTTGACCGAGGCTGGTCAAAAGCAATCCCTAACATTAAGCCATAAAATAAGTGGCTTCGATTCTTACTCTCCTGGAGCCAGCCAAAAACAAGGCAATAACGCCAAAAGAAAACACGCTGTACTGTCTGGGTGACTTGGTATCAAAAAAAAAAAATATATATCAATAATAATTAGGCAGAAGGATTTATTCCCACCCAACAGTATATTATTTTCCTTCAAGGTGTCCTTCTTTAATTTTAAAAGATTTATTTATTTATCCACGTATAATTAGGTCAGTTAATTTTAAAAATAAAACCTTTATTTTTATATTTAATTTTAAACCCTAAAAATTAATTTTTTTTTTCAATCTAAGTTTTCAAAAATAATATTTTTCTCCTATTGCTTTTAATTTTTTAGATTTATTTTTTTAACGATAAAGAGACTTTTCTAATAATTTTTAAACAATGTTTTTTTCTCCCTGATGCATCTTTCTTTTAACGTTATACAACATCATCATCATCAAAGAACAAAAATAATTTATCTTCGTCAAACAAAGATTTGTCATCTAGGTGAGAGAAGAGAGATCATTGAAGGAAGAGAAAACGTCAAAAAAAAGAAACTATCAGTAATGACATTAGAGATAGAGTCAAAATTTGAAAACTAAATCTTAAGAGAGGAAATATCATTTTTTAAAATTTAACACATTAATAAAATAATTAATTTTTAGAGTTTTAAAAGAGAAAAAATAAAATTTTAACGAGTTAAGATTCTGTTAACTTTAATTATTTTTAGATATATAAATAAAATTTTTAAAATTAAAAGATAAAAACATATGAAACGAGGATATTTTAGGTGCTATATAGTCCTTTCGCCCTAAATTAATTGGCCTTAAAATCAAATGAATAATATAATTAATTTCTATACTTGTTCGGCTCATCATCCCACTTCTGCAGTTGACTGAGGCCGGTAAAAAATAATCCCTAACATTAAGCCATAATATAAGAGGCTCCGAATCTTGCTCTCCTGGAGCCACCAAAAAAGGAAATAACGCCCAAAGAAAACACGTTGCATTGTCCGAGTGACCCGGTACCAAAAAAAAAAAAACCATAATAATTATTTATAAACCAGTAAGTAAGAGAACATATTTGATATGGACAAAAGTGATGACACCCTTTAAGTCAAATGGCAAGTGGGATATTCGGTGAGATAGCGATGGTACTGTGAGCTGTAAATGTGTGCAAAGATGAATAAGTTCACTTTTGAATTGAAATGGGCAAATGCCTATTTCCCAAATAAAATTATAATTTTTTGTTCATTAATGAAAGTTGATGAGGGTAGCAATATGACTTTTCAAAAATGGTGAGGATTTGGCATTTCAACAAACATTGGGGAAATAGTCTTTTGGCCAATTAAGTTTGGTAAGGCGTGTTAAAGCCTGGAATCCCTCTTTTTTACGTTTTGGTGGAAGTTTGATCCTGGAAGTATCCAGGATGCTTCTTGCAGAGTTCTTTCCGAATTCCTTTTTACCAGAAAACCTTCAATAAAAAGACACTGAGGGGAGCAATATATTTAAGCTCCATCACGCATATTTGTGATACTCAAACTCAACATGAACATCTCTTCCTCGCGGACGTTAGAAATCAGAGTGTTGTCAGCGGAGGACCTACGAATCGGTGGCAGATCTGTGAAAAAGAACGCTTTTGCGATCGTCAAGGTCGATCCTGTGAACTATCAGGGGACAAAGGCCGATCCTGTTGGAGGAAGTTATCCTACATGGGACGAAATTCTTGAGATCAATCTGCCTCTTGGTGCCACTTCTTTGACCCTGGAAGTACAACGCAGGACTTCTTCAGGCGATAGGCTAATAGGGGCCGCAAATTTACCAGTTTCTGATATTATCGGAGACTATACTCCGGAGAATTATTTGCGATTCCTGAGTTATATCCTGAAAGATACAGCGGGAAAGAAGAATGGGATAATTAATGTTTCCGTCAGAGTTAAAATGCCAAAACAAGTCTGTTCTTCACTGGGAAAACGCAATGTGTCTGATTCTGCAGCGTGTTCATCGGATGCGGAGTTGAAGGTGGCGGGATTCAAGAGTTCTCCGACGCAGAAGATTGGAATCCCGATCGGTGAAAGGAAATTTGAGGGAGCTGTAACTGGGGTTCCTGTTTGGCCACCAATCATTTCTAAATCTTGGTGATTTTTCTTGGATGGGAAAATTTTTCAAAGACTAGTAAAGATTTTAAATTGTTTTATTTTCTGTTTTTTCTTTTTCCTGCGGCATGCTGACTGAGAGAATGAACATATAATCCCATTGCAGTTTTCTCTGAATTTGGTGTAACCTAGCCTTTTCATAAAAGTTGAAAAATAAAAAAATAAATATTACGTTATTGTACTCTGGTTAGGTTTGGACTAAAAATTAAGTTTACAAAGAATTGTTTGAAAAATGAAAATAAATAAAACAAACTAAATGATCACTCGAGAAAGTCGGCACGGAGGTTTTGGTCAGACCAAATGCTAAGAGATTGGCAGAATTTTAACGAGGACAGAAACAGTATCCATGGATAAGGATGGATTCCATATGAATCGAGTATAACAGTACTCACATTTATAATTTATAATTCTAATTTTAATTTATTAAAATTCAAATACAATATCACTAAAAACTTATTAACAAGAGAAATAATATTATCAAAAAAATAAATAATATTATTAAATAAATAAACAAATCGATTTCAAATTAAATTGGAACTCAACTCAAAATTAATTTGCTTAAATCAAACCAGCTTGGATCTGACATACCCATATAGCATTTCCACTGGACAAAATCAGGGCTCTGAAATTAAGCAATGAAAATTCTGGGCTCTTGTTATGATGGCCACATCCAATCCAATCTCTTGATGAGAATAAGCGCATCTTGGCTCTTCCCTTTTCGCCCTTCACTAGCTCAGGGATGAAAAATCAAGACAACAAGGCACATAGAGGCTGTAAAGATGCAATACATTATGCACAGAAAAACAAGAGGAAAATAACAATATTTACAATGAATACAAAATTACACCATTTTCTCATAACCTCGCATACAAAGATACAAAATAAACATAAATATGACATTTACAGTAGGACAAGCAACGCCAAATGGAAAATAATAGACAGTCATCAAAGAAGCTCTATACACCAGTCAAATTTGAAGCCTGTCTTGCTACACTTCTTGGTTGCCTCTTTGGTTGACAGTATTCAAAATGATGAACTTGCAAAGAGGCCAGGTTGGATTGATGTATAGCCACTTGTCTACACAAGCACAATGGAAATGGTGGCCACAGGGAAGTTCATGCAGTTCAGTTTCATCTTCATAGGCAGAAAGGCATATGCAGCATTCCTATCATTTACATCGAATGTTTGAGGAAAAAATATGGTAAAAATATCCACTAAATGGCATGAATATCATTCATTACCTGAAAGAAAATAAAAGTTGTGTGCAATTATTGGTTTTGAGTAGCCAAGCTGCTGCATAGAGCCATAGGCACGCTTGCTAAAGCAATATGCTAATTATTTTCCACAAAATCTAAAATCTTCGAAAAAAATCAATCAAACAACGTATAACTGCTCCAAGATACTTACAGCATCCTCATGGGAAAGAGCATGCTCTGTGGGTGATCGGTGTCACACTCTATCATTATTCCACCAAAAGATCTTTTAATTTCACCATTAACTTTCTGAAAATCGCCTAATCTCTGGAATTTATACTTTGGCAATTGATCAAGCTCTTCTGATGCTCCTTCCTGTTTAAACATGGAATGCAGAGAAAATCAAGTAGAAACAAACAAGAATGGGGAACAGATGAGGTCACTAGAACTCGATAGAACAATAATGTGCTTCCCAATAAACAAACAAATGAGAATCCAAAAAATAAGCCATCATAGCAATTTTAATCATGTGTCATACCCATGATTGAACTTATCAAATGGCCTTAATTAAGCACACAGAATGTCCACTGCTCCAAGGCAATTGCAATATCGCAACAAGGTATAATAAAAAATAACTCATGCAAACATATGCTTCCCAACCACAAAAATGCCAAGTTCTTGAATTAGTTAAGTTACTCGCTACTTCAAATCAAACACATACAACGATGTAAACATGCAATTAGTATTCCATGAACAAGCAACTCTTCTTATCACACAATATAATTATCAAAAAGACCCAAAAAAAAAAAAAAAAGGTTAAATATGCACAGGCATGAATCTCATGAAACACAAATTCAGCCACTCTATAACAGGAAACTTTGAACATGAAAAACAATAATATAACTCTAACTTAAAAAACATAAATCTTAAAAATCTTCAAGGTAATTACCCGCTGTGCCAAGGCACATAGCATTCCAAGTATACAAGGAAGAAAGAAACAAACAGCAATACCAATTAGACATGCCACGGCAACACAGAGCACAACAAACACCAATTCAAACCCAAGGAATATTACACAAAGCCTGCTAAACAACCAACAATTAAATAAAAAGAGCTGAAAATTCAAGACACTGAAAGAATATTCTATAAAAGCTAACCAATAAAGCTGCGACGAATCCTGTGTCGAAGTTCCTCCGCTATGAGTTATCCAGTAAAACGCAATAAGCCACCATAAAAACGAAAAGAGTATTTGCAGACTCCCATTTCTTTAAAACGCTGCATGCGTACAGATAAAAAGACAAATTAACTAAGCCTTGAATATTAAAATACATAAACTAAATTTAAAAATTAAATAAAATATTAACAAAGGAAAAAAAAAAAAAAAAACTTGTGAGTTATACCTGGTTCCATCTTCAGTGTGAAGGTGATCCTGTTCATAATCTTCAGAATCAGTACTCTCACTATTGGACCCAGAAACCGAATCACTAAAAACCAAATCTTCCCCCTCACGCCTTCTTTTACATTCTAAAAACAGACATAAAACGTGAAACATACATTGCAAAACATACCCACCAATCCACAACCTTAAGGCACTTGAGGATTCTCGTTCTTACTCAAACCCAACACAGCAAAAGCAATTAACACAAATGCTAAAGTCCACAAAACATCAAGCACTACGATGGGCTTCGAGTAGGCCAAGTTGCTTTGACACTCTTCCAGCTGTTCCGCTGCCATTTCGCTGACGCGCACAGAAGGCACTCGCAGCATCATGCGACGCCCGCTAGCGCGCCTGAAGAGGCGTAGCGATGCCGCGCAGAGCGGCCGGTGGACGATGAAGGAGGCAGCAGCACCGAATGAGATGATCAGGAATTCGGTGGGTTAGAAATGGAAAAATGTCTGAAGTTATGAGCTGGGCCGAGCAGATAGTGAATAAAAAGACCCGTAGATTAACGGTAG
Source organism: Mangifera indica (assembly GCF_011075055.1). Lineage (NCBI taxonomy): Eukaryota > Viridiplantae > Streptophyta > Magnoliopsida > Sapindales > Anacardiaceae > Mangifera > Mangifera indica. The sequence goes on from NC_058141.1 coordinate 19,591,199, forward strand.
ATAAATAATGGAATGTTTTAAAAATAAAATAATATTCTCATATTAAATAATTTTAATATATACAAACCAAATTAGGTCAGCCACGAACTGATTCAAGAAGGCCAGTATGTTTTTTAAATCTAATTGATTTCACACTAAAGAAAGTTCGGCTCATTCACTGATCCATAATTTGATTTACTTTGAGCTTAACTCATATTGCAATTCAAATTATATAAAAAATTATTAAAATAATATTTTTTATGAATAAATAATAAATTTAAACTATAAATTCGAGTATGATTTGATCTATATATTAGAGTCAAACTTTAAATTTTGAATTTAAAAACTTAACCGAATTCAAACTATTTTTAACTTTGATTCGATAAAGTCAAATCGAATTATAATCATTTTATTTTATTTTTAAGTCATATTTAAATAAAGGATAATTCAAACTAAATTCGGTTGGTATCGATGCTCCAAACACAACCACTATCTATAATTTTCAAAAGGCCAAAGGACTATTTCCCACCCAAGATATGCTGAAATATCAGTTTCCACCCTTTATCTTTGATAATACCAAACACCCACCTATGAGCAGTTAAAATAAACGGTTATAAGGGTAAAATCGTCATTTTCTCTATAATATTAAAACTAAACTAAAATATAATCTAATTTTGTCCCCCTAAACTTTAAAAACTAAAATTTTCCCCCAGCCTAAGTTTTCAAAAATGGTAGTTTCACTCTAGGGTTTGTTTTGAAATCTTCGGCTCCATTGCCGACGACCTCTCTCTCCCGAAGCATCATCTCCTTTCGACGATCTCTTTCCTCCCATTTGAAAGTTCGATCAGCGTCGGAGACGCCTTGAGAAACGAAGCTGTAGTCTTCGTCTGAGAAGACGACAACTTCGTCTTCATCTAGGACTCCCAAGAGTTCTCTGATGTCGATCAGGCCTCCAAATGAGAGAAAAGAGATTGCCGAAAAGAGAATATACTTTCGGAGGGAGAGGCCGTCTGCAATGGAGTCAAAGATGTTGCCGGAGATTTTAAAACGAAACTCCATGATGAAACTGTTATTTTTCAAAACTTAGGCTGGAGGGAACTTTTAGTTTTTAAAGTTTAGGGGGGTAAAAGGAGATAAAATTTCAAGGGGTTAGAGTTCCGTTAATTTTAACTACTCATGAGTGGGTGTTTAATATTACTAAAGATAAATAATGGAAACTTGATATTTCAACATACTTTGGGTGGGAAATATTCTTTTGGCCTTTTCAAAGAGTAACCTATTAATTGGAAAGAAACAGTGAACTGTGGTGGGGCCTGGATGACAGGATGATCTCTCTCAAAACGGTTAGGGGTTGAGTGTTTCAGAGACAGGAAAGCTGGCGTTGCGAAGAATCAATATACTTTCATAGTGCATAGAAATCCTAGATCTAGGGATTTGTACACGATGGATATTACGAAGAAGAATTCCTCTAATATTTCGGTGATTTTCATGATACGGAAATATTTTTCTACACAAGACATATCTCAAAATCCTAAAAAAAAAAATCTACACTGCGCAGAAAAATATCACGCCAACCAGCATTGGGCTGACTGTGGTGGGCCGACCATGGTGCTTACTTATCTCTAGAATTTGGGCTGACGGTAGTGCTGACATGCAAGTAAATTGGACCCATGAGGCCATGCCATATGTTCTGTTATCTAATAAGCATTCTGCAGCAGGTAAATTGGACGATGCTGCAAAAATTTGATTGTTTATGAAGGGGAATAACTGAGGAGCCCCGCTGCAGTTGGGTTGAAATCAACAGCCTACTGCACACCTTCACATCGGAAGACAGACAGACAGCCTAGTGCAAAAATTTTATGGGTTACAACAATGGTAAGGTGTAACTTTGAATAGAATCGGTTAAGATGAATTTGGAGTTGTTTTGAGGAAAAAATGCGATTATTATGAAAGCATAAAATGAGGTATATTGGATTTGACCCGGCTCCAATATAGCCCAAAATAGAAGTATGAGAACTCAGCCCACTTATAATTGCATACATCATTATACTTCTCAATAATACACCCTTCAAGCCAGACAGAGTGGACATGATTTCATAAGCTGCCTAATGCTAGAGTCGACTCCCCTGACTCCTCTCAATATAGAAACCTGGATTACAACTGTTCTATTATAACTACATGACCTACATTGGGCTAACTTCCTGTTTCCTGATTATAAGGCCCAGAAGCAGCACAAAATCTCTAGCTGTGTTACTAAACAAATTTGCAACCTGTTAGGGTTGGATGCAGTCCAAGCCAGCTCAAGTCACATCACGGATCAATTGATTTGAGTTCAAACAGGGGTATTTTTAGCTGCATATTGAATTTAACTAGCTTGACTCAATTAAGTGGTCAAAAAGTTGTCAAGGATTATTGTTCTTCATCATTTCTAGCAACCCCTTTCTTTTTATCTGACAACTTCCCCAACAACCTTATTACCAATCCAGTGAGTCGAGCTGGATCTTGAGATGGTTGTTCAGTATTCAAGTTAAGTTTAAGCTAACAATTTTTTGAGCTTAACAACTGATTCCACCCCTTTTCACCTCTCTCAATGAGTTGGTCAAAATATATAAAAGAGATATGAAAGCATTAGGTTGAATGATTAATCTTCAAAATAATTTCTTATAGCTAAATTTGATCCGATTATTATTAAATCAATGTGAATGTCCACAGCCTTTAGACATTAATAAACTCTTCCACATCTTAAGCGATTGAGACAGCCACAGTAATCAAACAACTGAGCTGAGGCCGAAAATGGTAATTACAAGTTATCTAAATATCTTCAACAATGGTACGATAGCCCGGGGCGAAAACGCGTGCATGCATTGATATATCTCTGAGTAACATCAGAAGATATTCATTCATTCATCTTTTCTGCAACTGTTTCCATGCAAATTATTAAACCTGATTCTGAGTTCGTTGGATGTTTAATTAATAATTTGTTGCACCAAAGGAAGTTGTTATTTCATCGCTGTAATGGAGTTCTTGCAGATAGCACGAGAAAAGAAAAGACTTGTGGATTGATTGCTCGGCAATGGCAGCTGGCGATGGTCCTGCTTCAGACTCATACTCATTAATTGCACCGTAGAGTTTCAATCTTCCAGTATTTAAGAGCTTATTGCCTTGCCCACCTACTTCTCTCTTTTTCAATTATGCAAAGCAAAGCTCAAAGCCAGCCATCTTTTTATACACATTTCTTCATCATCCATCCCTCGCAACAATCAAGGCATTAAATGTTTCACAAAGCATTTCAACAACATTAACTCCGTCTCTCCCTTATTTTTATGCACTTACTTTCTTGTCAACTATTCATGCTAACCTTGTAAAAGGCTTTCTCCATTAAAAACAAAAATATGAAGGTCTTTTCAACGGCAAGTCTTTGCTTCTTATAAAATCTTCTCGACATAATTAGTTTCCATAGTTTTCTATATATATATATGGTTTCGAATTAGAATGATACAATGAATTTAGGGTTTTAATCAACCCTATGCAAAGTTCAAGCTCATGACTTTTAATCTCAAATTTGAGTTTAAGGTAAAAATGATTGATTTGGGTTCAACTAAAAAATTATAATTAAACCCGTAATATATATGTGTTTGTGAGAGAATTATCCATCGATATTAAAAGTTGGTGAGATTACAAAGCCAAACCACAAAAAATTCAAAATCAATTCAAACAATTTGTACTCAAATTCAATAATGATCCAGCAAAGTCCAAGTCGACGCTGGCCTAGTCGTGACCCGTGAGGCACGTTTGCAGCCAGTCATATATTCATATTGTTGAGGCACGTTGGTAGTTTTGTGGAAGAGTCTAGGTCAAAACTTGCGGTATAAGAGTGGAGTACAAAATTAGCTAGAGATTGACTTTTCATTAAATTTTAAAGTGAAAGTGATGACTGATTGACCAACTTTCCAAATATTAAATTATTGTACGTTTTGATGAGCTGCGAGCTACAATATCAATAGAATAGCATCGTGCTTAAGCTTTTTAGATCATTAATATTGGTTAGTTAGTGGAGGTTTTCTACATAAAGTTCATTATTAATTACAAAAAGGGCAAGTCTCTTCTCTTCTACAGTTTCAAATTACTATAATTCTTTGTCATTATCGTGATAAGAGATTTACTCGATGAAAATAAAGTTTTGAGTCTCCATCTATTATTATGCTTCTTTATTCCTATTTAATGAAAGATGATAGATTTCTCCGATAAACACAAGATAAAATAGGATGATAGTCGGGTAGATGTTGAGAAGTTTAATTGCAAACGGGAGTTTTTCTCTTTCTCTAATCACTGACGAAAATGATAGCTAAAAATTAGTAATCCAACTCGGACCATGTAAATGTAAATTTGAAACAAAATTACAAGGGGGGAAAGGTCCATGAATGAGACATATATGGTCCCGCAAATAATTTAGTGAAGAAGAATGGAAGAGGAATATGGAGGTTGATATTATTGACAGGGTTTGAAAGTTAGGGTGTTACTAGTGAGAGTGGAGCCCAAATGCATGTGAACTTGATAGGTGGGGATGAAGCACACAGGGACTTTTTATGCTGTAATTATATTGGACTGATATATGACTAAGTAAGAAGAAGAATAATTAGGAGGCCCCAAATTAAAACACTATCATTTTTATGATATATATATATTTACAAAATATATATATAAACCCAGCTGCCATTCCCTCTTTCGGATAGCATTTCACTTTCTTTAACTTCAATGGCCTTCGTCCACACCTGCTGGCATCCAGATATCTGTTACTGTCATCCTCACGAGCATGGGAGACTCCAACAACACCTTGCTTGTTCATATCCTGAAATTTTTTGCTTTATATATAATCTGGGTATCACTTTCTCATTCAATTTTCATTACTTTGTAATAAATAATCCATATCTGGAATCAAAAGATTTAGCATATCACCATGCATTTACATTATTTATTTTGAGGAGTTTCCTCAAAATAGTATGCCAGATAGGCTTATCTTAATCTCCTATATATACCCAAATTGTCAATCAAAGAAGAATAAGATTACGTTTATAAACAAATCAGTTGTATAAATAAATTAATAAAATTTATTTTATATTAAATAAATCACCCATCGTGGAATATTCCTGTTATAGATTTGTTTTGAAAAAGCTTTGGCAAAATACATCATGTTTTGTAAACATAGTTAGGGATGTAATTCTACCTCAAGCTAGATTTCTATCTTAATAACTCAATTTCAAATTAATTTATTTATTAATTTAATAATATTATAAAACTTATTAATAATAATACTGTTAAATTTTCTAAATATTTGCTGCCCCGAAACGGTTCTCTATTGACTTTGTCAACTCCCACAAGATAAAAGTTAGCCAGCAATCCAGATGAAACCAAAATGTTCATCATATCGAAAACTCGGTTACTGTCAGAGCCCTTGGCAGTTTGTCATATACCATTCCGACGACGTGTGACACAATAATTGGTTGATAGACAAAGCCAAACTCTCGGCATTAAATGAAAGCAACGCCATCTGCTTTCTCATTTAATGCACAATTCTGATATGTCATTTCATCACAAGAACAAAGTTCAATAAAAATATGAAAATAACCATTAACCTAATACAGTATTTAAAGTCGAACAACCTTTTTTTTTTCTCGGGGGCGAACCTGAGTCAATACCCGAACCACCACCCTTGCCTTGTGTTAAGAACAGAGAAATTCCGAGTCGAATCCTGTCCTTACCACCATGCAAGGAGTCTTCACACGCGAGGTTCGTTCTTGACTCAGCACCCCCTCGATCACACACGCACACACAAACCAACCAAGCTCTGTCTTTTCACTCATGTCATGTTAAGAAACGTAAACCTAAACTAGGTGATTTCATCATCACGTGATGTGATGTGATGTAATACAGATTGATATCAGCTTTCGCATTGAAGTGCGGCCTTGATCTTCTGAACAGTACATGAGATTAGATTGTTTACTGTCTCCACCGACTCTACAGTGAGCTTGGCCGAAGGGAGACTATTCACCAAGATCTGGAAAGCCACTGTTAATAGGGACCCACTCACTCTCGGTGATCCACCGCAGTTTCCGATTGTGGGTCCTCCTGAACCTGGACCATCTGGAACAATAGCAAACCCAGAAGGAAGGAGAGCCACGTAAGCTGAATCACCGCCGTTCATCACGACGTGCATGGCGGGAATGTCAACGGGCGCGTACACCACAAGCGACCCAGCCGCGTCAATGCATGTCTCCTGCAGAATCAACATACTGCTCTGGTTTGCGTTCATAGCCTGAACAAAGAAGCACACATTCTATTATAACCCTGGTTTCAGCAGAAATTTACATGATTTGCCATTTTAACCCTTTTTACAGAGTTCTGAGTCAAACTCAAACCCATGTTATAGAAAAGCTACGAGGAAAGCTAGCAAGTGCCGTATATATTGACTTTTAAAAGCTTACAAAAAAATAAAAGATCTGTATCTGTATCTGTGTCTGCCATGAAGATGTCTTTATGGATACTTCCAAATTCAAAACCGTCCTTTCAAATTCATCTTCTTATCTCTCTACAGGACAACCTACTGGGTTTTCTAAAAACCACTTTTTGTCCAAGATTTGATTTTTGACAGGAAAAAAAAATATAAACTTAAAGAGAGAGAGATTATTTACGCTAGCACGGAGGAGGGAAACGCAGTTGCCGTGGTCTTGTCCCTTGGCTATATGGGCCATTTCCTGCATGGGTCCGCCATTGGAGAGTATGTCCCACTCACTTCTAAGCCGTTCATTGCGTAGAAAATCGAACAGTCTTTGAGGAGAGACCGGCAACCAAACGGAAGTTGCAGCGCTTAATACAATGCCCGGTGGCTCACCAGGATCGTCGACGCTCTTTCTAGTCATAACTCTAACATCTTCGTAAACATTACCAGAATTAAGCTTGTTCCATTTGTGAACGGTTGAAGCACAAACTCCGGCACAAAAATTATGAGTCATTCTCTGGGCTAGCTTCAGCATGCTTCGTCGACCACTTGCTGTTATCGCTGCTACATTATATTAACATGCTCCATAATCAATATTAAGCCCAATTTAAGAAAAAATAAATTAGTTTTTTTTTTATCAGAATTGATCGCTATTATAAACCTGTGTGATCCCTGGCGGGGATGGTGGAGGACATGAGAATAGCAAGGCATTCGTATTGTCTCTGAAGGGTAGCAACCCACCGCTGGGCACCGAACCCCATGCCCGAACTTATTAAGGGTTTGTAAAGCTGGTGAACTTGGCTCTCATCATATTCTGCATGCTCAACCCATGTCACCTGCAATATACATTTTATTTTATAAAAATAATAATAAACAAATATTTACTTATTATTATGCATGATTCATTGCATGATTATAAGCTGAACTACATTATACTTTATTCCAGTCAAACATATGATACTATATCTGACGTTTCAATATTAATTTAATAGGTCACATTGACAAATGATTTATGAATAATTATCTAAGAAGCAAATCTTGGAAGTAGGTCAAGAATGGGCTGAAGGAGGGAAATGCTGTCACATAGTCCTTTTGTTTATAATGCATAAAATATTGGTAAAGATAAAGATATTCAAGATTTGAAGAAACGAAGAACAGCATGGACATGGCGGGTTGCATCGAGATATGTAACTAATGTCTACTCAACAAGCTTGGATACTCGTGAGAAAACAAAATAGCCAGTCTTGGAATTTGACTTGAAGGTCGCCTATTTAGTGAAAAAAGAAACACATCATGAGGCTGGAACCAGATCACACGGTTACATGGCTTAAATAAATAAATATATATATATATATATATATATATATATATATATATATATATATATATATAGGGAAAACCGAGATGGCATCAAAGATTGGCATAGAAACATCAAATGTATAGTTTATTATACCAAAGTTGATCATTTCAAGGCATTTATAAGAAATTAATGTGTTCAAGGCACAAAAATCAAAGCAATAGAGGCTTCTATTCATAAATAATTTTGTAACCTCAATTTGCTACTTTACGGCCTAATATTTTAGTATGATAAGCAAACCCAGTTCTTGAAACTTGAAATTGAAAGATAAAATAACACTTTAAGAAAGTTCATAATCTTGATATATATCCTTACATAATAAAATAAATATATATCTGGAAGCAAGCTAGGCACTGACAGTCTGGGGTTACAGTGAGTAATCACTAGACAAACAAAATTCTTTGATGGATGAGCTCTTTAAGTAGATTGGGAATGCAAACAGGATTTTTTCACTTGGTGTTTTCCCCCTAAAATTAAATGCTCTCAACCATGTTCAGATGTTGTAGTTAGTTCAACAAACTTCATTTAATACAAAAGCAGAAGAAGAAAATTGAAGAACATTAAGTGCATAGAAAACAAAATAAAAGCAGTAAATTTGCAATTAATTACCTTGGAGTAGCCATTGGGCATATCCTGTACCACACAGCCAGAAGGAAGCCTCCTGCAGTTAGCATATGTGGGTGCACCAGAGGTTTCTCGGATGGAGTCAATTGATACATCAACTACAGCCCAAACACCTTCTGCATGCTGCTTGCAAAAACGCAGGAAATTCACCTCCCGAACAGGAACCAATGGAGATAGTACTTGAAGCTCAGCATGCATCTGAAACCAAAATGTTCAATCAACAATTGACTGAATATCTTGTAATTAATACATGGATGAGACTGCAATAGATATTATTTAGCTTTAAACCTACCAACTGAAGTGCCCCATTCCTGGTTCCTCCCATACCACTAGAAATCACATCAATGGTAGAGGTTCTGGCAATCATACAAGGAAACATCTCCGCCCATTGATTCTATGAAAAAAGAAGCCAACAAAATTGAAACCCAGTTAGGGTGTAGAAGGAGAAAAGAAAAAACTAGGCATAACAGTGCTTAGTAAACAAAGTAACAATATAGGAAAAGGTGTTCTCTGACAAATGTTTTGAAGCGAATCTTTAGTGAGAGAGATGAAAGGCAATGCCTTTTTGCATTCAAGAAAAGATTTCTTACCGGTTCCATCAATGTCTCCACTACTGCCGAACTATTGATGATTACCATGCCAGTTTCTCTGGATGATTCACTGACAAAACCATTAGGTTTCAAGCCAATGCAAGGGGTGAAAGTTCTCAAGTATTCCTCCTGATTTAATACCTCTCTTCCTCTTTCTAGGCTTCTCATCCAAAGAGGCTCATCAGTTTGTGCCATCTTAACCAGTTCATCCATGGCAGCCAAAGCAAGCTCCAAAAACACTGATCTCTCAATTGATCTATCAAAACCTGTTAAAGCAGAAGTGGATCTGTTTGGAGGGAGCACTGGTAAAGCACTTGAAATCCCACCTCCAAAATCAGGCCCCAGTGGCAATGTTGTGGTAACAGTGCTTAATCCGCCAAAACCATTGCTCCCAACTCCAAGTTCTAAACTGGAGTTTGACATGCCAGGAGCAAGTGAAGTAGACAAAGAAGATATGGGACGCCCCAGAAACTTGCCAGCAAGTGCACAAACTCGATCTAACTCGTCCTTTAAACGGGCATTCTCGATCCTCAAGTGCTGTTCTTCTATAGATATGTCTCCGATTATCGCCGGACCACCACAGTTGGTGCATATTGGATTTCTCATTGCATCTCTAATGGACAAGTTTTCAGCTCGAAGCTTGTCGTTATCTTGCCTTAGCAACGAGTTCTCATGACGTTCCAATTGGGTCTGATGCAGATAATCACCAAATTTTAAGGTCACTGGCTTCATCAAACCTTACATGAAATCAAGAAAGAAGAAGAAGAAGAAGAAGAATTGTTGGTTCTTGTTTTTACCTTCATCTGGGTACGGCGATTTTGAAACCAGAACTTGACTTGCCTTGTCTCCAAACAAAGCCTTCTACTAAGCTCCAGTCTTTGTTTCTCATCGGGATGAGGACACTCCTTGAACAGCCTAAACAAAAACCAGAAGACAGAAAAGATAATCACATAAAAAGAAAATCCATGGAAATATTACTTCACCATACCACTACTAAAAAGATTATGAAATAAATCGTACGCTTCAAGTTCTTGGATTTGTTGAGGAGTGTGTCGGTGATATCTCTTCTTTCTTGGAGGATTGTCGGCAGCGTCTTGGTCGTCACCAGAACCACCATCCATGTTATCACTTCCAGATCTACTTTCATGTTCACCTTCTCTGCTCCTTCGACCAACAACTGTCTCAAACTGTTCACCCATTCTTCCCATATCACCTTGATTATCTATATTTGGTTGCTGCTGAAAAATCAACAGAAGAAAAAAAAAAACTCAAATCAGTTTCAAATAGAAAGAAAGCACAAACAACAAAAAAGTGAAAGAGAGAGGGAATATACAAGAGCGAGAGAGAGGCCTGGAGAATTGAACATGGATTTGGTGATAGGAGGAGTTAGAAGGCGGGGCTGAACGAGTGCACTGGTGGGCATGTTGTTACCATATGATATATCAGCGACGATTCTTGCACCGCCACCACCAGAAGTATTCTCAAGAAAGCCTCCAAGACTCATCAAAATAACTCCTTTTTTTCTTTTCTCTTTATATATTTTACCCCTTTCTCAGAGTTGCCTCTTCTTCTCTACAAATTTACAAACACTCTCATTCACTGATTTGCCAGTCTTTACCCAAAAATTGCGAACAGAAACATTCATTAAAATATGTGTAATATTATAAATATATAAGGTGGGTTTGAACAGACATGAAAAAGAAAACAAATAAAAAAGAAACAAAGAGGTAGAGGAGACAAAAGGATTAGAACCTCATGTCTCCAACTCCCTCTCCACAAAGAACAAGTGTTGTTTATGGAGAGAAAGAAAGAGAAAGAAGGCAAGCAAAAGACTGTAATTTGTAACTGCTTAGCTCTTCGTTCTCTATCCCTCTCTCTCTCTCTCCTTCTCTCTTTTCTTAACTAAAGCCCTTTTCCTTTTCTCTCCCTCTTAAAAGTTTCCTCTTCTACCTAGGAATGCCTGCCGAATACAACAAATAGGCCTTAAAATCAACTGGGTTATGTTGAATATAATGGGAAACCCTAGTTTGGGCAAAACGCTATCTCGTTCTCTGCATGCTTGACTATGTCATCTGAACTTTCACAAAGAAAATTATAAAATAAAACGAAAGACTTGCAGAGAGAGAGAGAGAGAGTGTGTGGGAAAAAACAAAGAGACTAGGCCATGAAAAGGTAAAGATAAAACGCAATATGTGGACTCTCCGAAGCCTTACAAATACATACCACCAAAAGGGTCAGTTGACTCTCTCAGTCTTTTCTTCTCTCTCCAATGCAAAAAAGTCCATGATTGACAGAAGTAGAAAAGCCTGTGATTAACTCTTCTCTAGAGCACTGTAAAAATCTCAAAAAAACAGTGAAGCTTCAGAATCAGATCCATTACCCTTCTCCTTTTTCTTCTTCCCCTGTCTTAAAATTATAAAGATTTTCTCTTTCTCTCCAAATACCAAACATTGGGATCTGTAATAACATCAGGACTAGATTCTACGAAAGAACAAACCAGGTTTTTGGCTAGATAGTCAATAGTGTTAAGCAGGTCAATGCCCCTTTCCATAAAATTGTGAAACTAACCAGTAAAGCAGGACCAGTGGCAACTTAATTATAGAGTGAAGTGTGTTTTTTTTTCCCTTTAAACAAAACAAATTAATTGATTTCCCATTCAAATCCACGCCTTAACCTTGCTACAATCTGCAAAGTTTTTAAATTAGAGCACTAATAATAGTAATTAAGAGTCTATTATGGTCCATCATTTCAAAGAAAAATAGTGTTATATATGAATATTTTGATTATATTTTAAATTAAAATTTTATTCAAAATTGGTTAAATTTGCACATAATTACCATAATTTTTTATTATCAATTTAATATAATAAATAATATATGTTTCTCTAAATTAATCATTATTTATATGTATTAATTTAACATATGTAATCTTTTAATTTTGGTATTAATATAATTAATTATGGTAGTTTAATTACCAACATTCTTCTTGATTTATTTTCTTTTACAATTACTGAATAATTTCACTCAATGCCTAATAATTGTTCTGTTTCATCATAGCGAAATTAATTTTCAACTTAATTACCCTTGATTTATTTGTCGTATATGCAAGAAATTCACATAAATATAGAATAATAATGATTATGTTGTGAAAGATTGTCTTAATGGTTCATGCTAAATACTACCATTGCTTTTAACTCTCTCAAATGGCCTTTATTATTAAATTATTTGAGTTTATTTCAAATTTATAATATTTAAATTAATTTAATCTTAAGTTAATGTATAATATTATTAAAAAGTTATCGATAAAATGAATAATATAATTAATGAGATAAATAATATTTTCAATGGATAAACGTTATCACCATATAAACTCTGCCGTTAATTTTGGCTCTTTTAGGAGGAGTACACAATAATAAAAAATAATTTCGGAAAGGATTTAATATGAAAACTTGGCCGACGGAGTTAGATGGAAACTTGAATGTTGTAGTATAAATGTATGGAAGAAGGAGATGGAGATGGTGGATGAGAAGAAGCAGAGTTGTAATATGTATCTTGTAACAATTGTCGTAGAAGAAGTAGCTGTTGATTTAAGAACAGCACATGCTATGTTTGCCGACAACAAAACGGAGCCATAAGGGCCAAGCCATGGCTTACTCATTAAGTTTCTCTTTACTGCAATCATCTTACAATCAGCACCAAACTACTAGATACAGGAAAGGCCAAATGACTGTTTCCCACCCACCCAGGGTTTGGTGTAAACTTAATTTTTTATCATTAACTATTAAAAATTCAAATATCTACCCGTTTGTTAAATTTTGTTGCCATTGTTTTAGGTAAAATATCATTTAGTAAAAATATTTGAAAAAGTTATAAATTCATCACATTCCCCCCCTAAGTTTAAAAACTAACAATTTTTTCTCATCTTTCTCTCACCCAAAGTTTGAAAAATAACTATTTCCCGCCTAGGGTTTGTATTTTCTCCTTTGCCCTTCTCCGATGATCGAAGCCGACTAACCCCCACCATCCCATCTCCCATATGAGGACAAATCGTTAGCTAATAGGAGGTCAGTTGACGATTCATTGGCTCGGATGAAAAGTTTAAGCTTTCATCTGACTAGTTTGTCCATCCCACAAATCCTCGTCGACGAATCGTCGGTTAACCTCCTGTTGGCTAACGATTCATCCTCATTCAGGAGATAGGAGGGTGGAGGTTGGTCAGCTTCGGTCTCCAAAGAAGTAACAAAAGAGAAAATACAACCCTTAGGAGAGAAATAGTCTTTTTTCAAATTTTGGGTAAGAGAAAGTGAAAAAAAATTGTTAGTTTTTAAATTAAAGAAAAATCTGATGAATTTATACTTTTTTTAAATATTTATATTAAATATGAGTTTATATATAACGATAATAATAAAATTTAATAAATAGATAAATATTTAAATTTTTGATAATTAATCAGTAAAAAATTAAGTTTACATGAAACCTCTCGTTGGCTAAAAGAGAAAGAGAGGGAAGTGGGTAAAAGCGATGTAACAATCAAGAGACCCACACGCACATGCCCTTTCACTCTCAATAGAGTTGTAATCCCAGGGGTACCCCACTATTCCCATCTCTCCCTTAACATCGAAAGTTGGAGCAATTGAATTTATTCAACCTAAAATAACAATTTGAATAATAAATCTATTAACAATATATAAAAATTAAAAATTTAATTTATTTAATATCATAGTTATACTACGAATTATTAGATTCGAAATTTCATTTACCCTGAAAAGGCCACCCAATTCATGTAAGTATTCCCTGTGTTAAGAGTCAAGTGGAAAAGACCAAATGTAAGAAGGTTCATTGCAGCTACGCTATTAGCTATTGCCGTTGCATTAATGGCATTCTCGTTTTCCAGCACATCGCCTCCCTGTTTACGCTAACGCTCACCTTTTTCTTTTCAACAGAGAAATTTAAGACTATTGAAAAAACGCCCTTATGTAATCTTCAAACAGCTTTCATGGCCGAAAAGAAGAGAACGGTTACTCACCAATATGGCACTTGGGTGGTGCCTTTTTCTTTAATTGGGTCCCAACTTACAATTTCGGGATGCCCGCGAAGAGTGACTGCATTGAATTGCACTGATTAAAAACAAAATTCAATAATCAAACCCTAAGATGGGCTGCAGTGACTTTTGTTTATTCGATTATAAGTAAATTTAAACCAAATTAAACTTGATAAAGACGACTCAAACTTAGTTTGAATTTTTAATAATTAATTCAAATTCAAATTCACACTTAAACTCATTTAAACTAACGTAAAATATCACCAAAACCCTGAAGGCTTCCAGAAAGATAAACAATGCTAGTTGGGGGAGCATGATGTGAAGCCCAACTTTGGTACCTTGGATCCCGTGACGTGAGGCTCCTCCCCATCCTCAAGCAGTGATTTTTTTTATTTGTCAAATGAGGTAAAAGTAAAACACAGAATTACAGCGATTAGAATATAAAAATTGTCCATATTTCATTAAATGATTAACACGTGAAAACAGAGGGGGGGCCAAGCCACCTCTTTCAACTGTTTGAACACGAGCGTGGAGGTTGAGTTTTGTTGCCTGCTAAGCATGAGGCAACGTTCACAGGGTCAGCACATATCACATTTCCTCCTCCTATTCACAGATACTGACCCTTGCCTCCACAGCCACAATAAATATAATCTAATTGTTGACTAAATTAGATTCATGACTATCTATCTTTTGGTTTATCAAAACCAACAAAACTTCAATTGGCTGGTTGTTTATAAAATTTCCATATCAATTCAACTTAACCCCAAAAAAAAAAAAAAAATCTTTAGATTTCCAATCATCAAGACTCTTATTTCTCTTTCTTTTACCCCTCATTTCTTTCTTGGTTCTCTTGTCGGCCCCCACCAACCCCCTTTCTCCGGCAACCCACCCAACACACACAACCCCTCAATCCATCCTCTATCCTATACCACCATCTTTGCAATTGATAGATATGTAGTATACTAACATCAAACTGCAGAGTCTTTCCATTTTTATACTTTCACCAACCAACACATTTAACCCTATTGTTTCTTAATAAACCAAAACAATTGTGAAGCAAACTACATCGTTTGATGTAATGGAGATCACATATTTGCTTCAATTAAGAATAAAAATGACAAAGAACGAATAATACCTATTATTAGATACACTAAAACTTCTGTCAGTGGGATGTTGAAGGTGGCTTCCAAAAGTTTTTGGTTGCAACGAGAATTTTCTCTCGCCCATTTGATTCTGGTTCTTTCTCATGTATGGCAGTTGTCCACTGTACGGCATGAGCTACACGGCTTACTTTGTCAATGACTTCAGGAGAATCTCGAATAATCACTGTTCCCTCTGGCCGCAACATTCTATCCATCTCAACCATTAGATCTACTATGCTACACCTGCAAGTAGATTTATAAATGATGATGTTGATTAGCACATAATATCATAAGCAGACTAAGCATGTATCCAAGGCCAGAACAAAATGAAAAGTAAACATCACGGTAGGATAAAAGAGAAAAAATGCCTGCTTTTATATGGGTGCAGGTCAGCAACCATACAAAATAAGGTGCAAATGAGATTAATTGTAGAACTGGAGTCAAATTTAGCAAACACAGAGAACAATATATGAGCAATATTTTTTATCAATATTAACCAACATTCATGAGATAAAAAAAGAATGCATGAGTATGGTTGCACTTGACTCATTTACAGGCAATTGACTGCAGCATGCAAACTCAAAACATATATAACATGTGTTAAGAAAACAAAGAAACATAGTGTTAAAGACCAAGATTACAGATCAAATATACCTGTTCTTCCTTGACCCTGGACTCCTTATAAGTGATTCAATACCAGCCACATGAATTAGATCATAAGTTCGGGGATATGTTGAAAAAGGCTCACACCTATCAACATTAATCAGAAATAGTGTATGATAAGTAAAAATTTCCAATAAACTATTGTCTAACCAATTAAAGACTAACAGAATTTAAACCATACCATGGATAAAGAAAGGGGCAGTGAACAAGAAAGCATGCAACTAGAAATGGAATTTGAGCAAAATAATAAATTATATGTTCAGTTGAAAACCATGAAATATTTAACTCGTAAAAAACAATTTCATATGGGTAATATCAGCTGCAAATTATCCTAAATTTACAAGTCATTAGATATTCAATAACTAAGAGTTGTCCGCTGCAAGGTAAAAGAATTCAAGTGAATTACAAATTGGAGAAAATATTTTGTGACAAGTATATTAGCATGATAGAAGCCTTGACCAAAAGTGCAAAACTCTGGAAAACCTAAGCAAACAACAGGCATAGCAAGTGCCAGGGGAGGCATAAATTGGCTCTAGAAACAGATCTCTGTACTACAAATACTCACTAAATAGAACTCACCAATCATGATAGACCCCAATAAGGCCTCTGTCATAAATTACACTGAGGGTTGATGGTTTGTGAGCAGGAACAACATTCATCACCCAGACAGGATCAGAATCAATTGCTGCTGCAAAACCTCCAAAAAATGCATTCATGTCCATAACATTGCGTATGGCTGGAGTTCCCAGCTTCACTTTCAGAGATTTCTTATAGTAAGAAACTCTTCTTCTCCATCGCCTTGTGTCAGCCTCAAATATATCATACCCATTTTTCATTACCAAGGCCCTTGAAGGAGTTCTTGTTAGCCGCTCTGGCCACTGTGGGATTGTACCAACCGAATACTCTCCTTTCACAGAAGAAATCCTACTGACACATTTCTTTAACTTGAAATACCTGCAAATCATCAAGCTTAGGTTTAGACTCCTGGCTTGACATATATACCATGAAGCTAAATCACTTGCACAATTCAAAATCAGAATGGAAAGAAAGAGAGAGAACAATTCTGTTAAAGTCTTAGTTTCTATATATCTTATAAAATTCTAAAGAAACTAAGAATGTATTCTGAGAACAAATACCATGCATAACTTGGGTCATCTGATTCATCACACAATTCAAGTCCAAACTCATTCTGGTTGGGTAGACATGAATCTCCGATGGGTTTCTTCCAGATGGCAGTGTTTACATCAACAGCAATCAATTCATAACACAAGGCACTTGCCACTGCCTGGAGGTCTGTCCACTCCTTCTCTTGTTTAGGCCACCGTACTGGGGGGCCAGAGATGACTAGGTACCCAGCAGGCCTAAGTAATCGATCAACCTCAATGAAATAAGTTGCATCTACAAAGCAAGAATTCTACATAAAAGGGAGCACAATACAGGAAACAAAGAAGAAATACAAACTAACAAATCAAAGAACTCACTATAGGCAGTAAATGGAATCAAACATCTAGAGCAATGCACAAAATCAAATGAGAAGGCAGGAAACGGAAGTCTGCGAGTGCCGAGCATGGCAACAAATGCTGGTATCCCTCTTTCTAATGCAAACTGTATCTGTGCTTTGTGCGAATCTCTAGGGGCAAAGGAGAGAGTTAATATATCTTCCGCCAACATAGATCCCCCAAAGCTAGCAACCTGCAAATGTATTAAACTTTCAAGATCTTCAGATCATTAAAAAAACGAAGCACTAAAAAGAAAAAATGAACACAATTTCATACCCCACATCCCATATCAAGGGCAGTCCTCAGAGTTCCCCCATTTATAGGAATGTGCTGTTTTAGTTTATCAATGTACTTGTCAGCACCATCGGTGAACATGGTGCCGCCACCAGGGAAAATGAAATAAGGGCCACTCTCTTTCATCCAACCTTGGTGACCTTTCCTGTCTGCAATTTTATTGTATGGCATGTTGGCATGCCATATCTGCACATTATACAATGAAACTTTTCAGGAACCCTACTTAGTAACTAGCCATAGTACTAAGATGTAACTCTTTTATTGATCCAGCAACCATCGAATCATCATAAAAGATAAATTAAAATCAAAAGCATAAATCTCTGAACCTTGCCCAAGCTCTCAGGCCAGCGAACAGGAATTTTATAGCCATCAGGCGGAGGAATCAAACAAAGCGGGGTTTCATCAGGTAAAGGGCAGTGCCTTTCCCGATAGAAATTCATTTCTCTACTGAGTTGGCTGTTGCGCCTCGGATCCTCGCAAGGCATGTAGTCTACAGAGTCAGCAGGGCAGGAATCGATAGGTTTGTGATGGTGACCCGCTTCAATTAAAGCCACCAGTCGGTGCCGCTGACGTGGATCGGAAGTGGAAAGAAGCAAGGCTTGTCTGCCCGACGCGGCAAGAGAATCACCAAGAGGGGTGAAGACTAAAAGGAAGAACAAGAGGACTAACCCAAAGAAAGTAGCTGTGACTATGTCCAGGAGTTTCCATTCGCGAGCGTTACGTTTAGACGCAGGTAAATTAAGGTGACCCATTTGGATGTGATCTGAATGATTTTAAATGCACATTTGAATGCCCACAAATACAGAAGCAAAGTTTTGTTGATTTGTTTGTGTTTGAATGGAAAGTAAGTTAAGCTGCAACACACACAGTCGCAAAGAATGATAGTGTTGCAGGGGTGATAGTGATGAGGATGACGGTGAGGGAGTGATTGCAACTTTTGTAAGGTTTAACGCGGAAAAAAAATGACTAGATTTAGAAGTTAACTAATAAAAAAATATTATTTAAAAAAAAAAAGATTTTCTTGGTGGGTTACAGCCACAGGACAAGTGTCATAGGTCATGTCTTCTAAATCCGATTTCAATTGATTTTTCAAAATTTAGGTTGGCTTTTAATTGATTCGATCTTTTTTCCCATCATGGGCGATTGCATCTTGTCTCGATTTTTTGTTTTCGATGATCGTGCATGTCTTATTACCCTCTTTTTCGTAATAATCATTTTTTTTAATATTTATTAATAATAGGCCAAATAACTATTTTCCATCCAAAGTATATGGTTTTGTCAAGTTTTTCTCTAATAATTTTAAAAATTTCGTTTACTCATGCATAGGCTATTAAAATTAATGAAACTCTAACCCCTAAAAAAATTATCTTATTTTTTCCCCTAAAATTTTAAAAACTAACAATTTTCTCCTAACCCAAGTTTTAAAATACAACATTTTCCCCCTTAATTTTTCAAAGTTAGTTTTCTGACGTTGTTTCTTCCTCTACGACGACCTTTAGGCGACATTTTATCCTCTCTGACACGCCTCCTTCTGGCGGTGTCTTAGACACAATCATCGACAAAGACAAGCCATCTTTCTTCAGAGAGAAAGACATCGACGAATACCTCGTCTTCATTGACGATCGTGCCCAGGACAACCATCAGAAAGAGGTCGCGTCAGAGAGAAAGAAACGGTGTTGGAAAACTAACTCCAAAAAATTGAAAACCCTAAGGGGGGAAATGTTGTTTTTTAAAACTTAGGTTGTAAGAAATTGTTAGTTTTTAGGGTTTAGAAAGAAAAATTAAATTAAATTTAAGTTTATTTTTAATAATATATAAAAAATAACGATTTTACCCTTGAAACTATTAATTTTAATCAATCACGGATAGATAAATAGGATTTTCAAAATTAACAGGAGGAAACTTAAGAAAACAGCATACCTTTGGGTGGGAAATAGTCTTTTGGCCTTAATAATAACTCTCTTTTATTGTGGAAGATTTATTTGTTTTCTTAACAACCATTGAAAATTTTAAAGTGAATTAACAATTTAATATTTTATAAGAATCTAAAATAATAAATTTTAAAATTGATAATATAATATTAAATTTAAAACAAATTTTAATAATAATTTTATGATTTTAATAAAAAATAAAATATTTATTTATTAAAAAAAATCAAATAGAATTCATATGTATAAGAAATTAAAATTTAAAATTTTCAAATTTAAAAAGAAAGATTATCATTTTATCAAACCTTCTGTGAGAGAGGCAGCATTTGGCCTATTTATTCTTAATGGTCTTATTGTGCAAAGCTGATTTTATTTTCTTATTAAATGAACTCCACAATGCAATAAAAATATTAGAATAAATAAAAGAAAAAAACAGAAACAAAATTTAATAGTATACATTTGACAATGACAAATAAAGAGTACCAAACCTCTCCTATTTTAAAGAGTAATACTATATGTATCCATTTTTTATACATAATTCATGTACGCAGTGATGTGTCATCATGTAATTAGGTGATTTTAAAACATGTATCATCATATAATAAAGAAACATCCAATCATATGATAAAGAAACATCTAATTATATGATGACACCTCATCTGTGTATATAAATTATGTTTCAAAAATGGGTATATATAGTTTTATTGTATTTTAAATGTCTCGATGTCTCGTTTTTAGATACGGGGAGGACAATCAATCCTATCGGATAATTTCTCCAACTTTGGGATTATAGGTTCCGTGGCCAAATGACTAATTTCTATCCAAGCTTTGTTGAAACTAATTGATTGTTTTTTTATGTTTAAAAACTTTATTTTCGTACATTTTTTAAAGTCAAATATTATTCTTAAGGGTGAAATGGTATTTTGATTACTTTGTACAATATATAATTGAGTTATTATCGCTTATATCTTAGTTAGTCTAAATAAATTATATTTTTACATTAATTATCATATATTTTTCACCCTTTCGATCATTTTTTTTTTTTTTTAGCTGTTAAAAAACAACCGAAAAGAAGTCAAAGAAGTTGAAATCGAAGATGAAGATAGGTAAGACAATGATGAAATCAAAGAGAGAGAAGTTGCTGGCCAGAAGAAAGTCGATGGTGACAAATTTGAGCAAGATGCCAAGGGGAGAAGTTGCAACACAAATCTAGATGAGAAGTTGGAAGGTAAAAAGTTGCTTACTATCAAGAAACTACAAGTAATAGTGATTTGGTAGTGTGTGTCGCGATAGTGGTGGTGGTGGCAATTTGATAAAAGTGTTATGGTGACAGTTTAGTGTAGAGGTGGTGGCGTAGTAATTTAATTCCAACATTGACATAGATAATTTTTTATTAATTATTAATGGTAGAAAAAACAATAGTTTTCAAGGGACAAATTGTTAATAGAATTCTTAAGGACAATAATTTTCACCAAATTTATCATAAAATTTAGCAAATTTGATTAATAGAATTGGATGAAATTGGATAAGGAGGGAATAAAGGATATTTTCATACTTAAAACGGGGAAGGCAAACTGAGGGAAGAGAACAGTCCCACAACAAAGTTATTAAAAAAAAAAAAAATAGTGCACTTTCTACTGTTGACCTTATCTATTACCAAACTGATACGAACTGACCTGTGTACTATTACCAAACTAAGTCAGGGAGTAATGTCGAGCCACATAAAACCTATCTGAAATAAATTAACAGCTGAATAAATGATAAATTTAAGGTCTTTATAAACTTTACACCCCAATCGTATTGAGTCCGGTTGGACTGAGAGTCCAACATAATGCTCTACTCTCTGCTATGTGTACTATAGACAGATTAAATCCACAAGTGGGACACAAAAACAAAGTCTCCAGTATAGTTTTCAATTTTAGTTCAACACACTCGACAGCAGGCCATCACAAATCACAATAGCAGGCATGGTATTGCGGCAGCAAAATCCCCTAGCAGATGGAAAGTAACAACTAAAAGAAAGAGCGAAGAATCACAACTTCTAGAATCATTCTGAGTATATACAAGAAAGCAACTGTCAAATGTTTGTAACTGTTGACGTGAATCCTAAAATCCTCAAAATTCAGTCCTCCATGGGTAACCAATCTTCTTTTAAAATGTCTGAGAACCTTGCTTCCATGCTAGTAGAACCAAAAAAGGAAGATGAATCCAATGATGGACAACCTTCGCCAATTGCCCAGCAGAATTAGAGATTCAAAGTTTCCTAGAAGCCCTAAGATTGTATTCAAACTTCAGAAGATTTGCCCTCAGCAACATTGCCTTAGTATCTTGATCAAATTCATTGCCAGTCTGCAAAACCCGTTGGAAAGTTGCATATCTTTGATCTGCATGTCTTGCATACAGAATCTTGTTGTGTGAATCAATGCGAGCCTGCAGAGATGTGATAGGCTTCATCAAGAAAAATAATACCAAACATTGAAACTCAAATTCTCCCAGAAGAACTTGATTCTAAGCTAGTATTAACAAAAATTTGAGATTTATTTCCTTAACATTGAGATTCATTGATATCAGAACAAAGTTCTGTATATCCACAACATATTGAAATTCTAAGAGAATTGCAAGAGTTGTTTGTCTCACTATGATCCCCTGTAAGATAGCAAAATCACAACAGCAGCACTAATGTCTGTTGGGTTACCCAAATTGTTCCACTACCGACTACTGCCATAGATAATTAACAAAAGTGTGTAACTTAGTTTACCGAACTCTCATCAGGGAATGTTCATGATAATCAGATAGAAACATCTAAACAAGAAAGAAACATAGAAGACAACAACAATCATACCTGTATTTGGTTGTCAGTAATCAAGGTTTCAAGTTCTTTCTCTAGCCCCGCAACACTTGTTTTGAAAGCGTTTGCCATCATTTGCAAATCAACAGACACAAATGGATGTGTATATTGGATAAGGGCTTTATTACGGATTTGATCATATAATGTCTCAACATGGTCATGCAAATGGATATCAAGAAACAGGTTTGCTTTAAGATTTCCAAGGTAATCCAGACATGACGCATAACGGCTGCAATAAGAGAATAAAATATAAAAACTAGAACAAGGCAGAGGAAGGAGATATCCTACACAAAAAACACAATTTACATAAAAGGCCCACCAACAGCCAATCAGGACAAATACTCATGTAAGTATATTGAAAGTTTAGAAAATGCTCCAAGCAGCCAGAAAAAGTCGAACTAAACGCAGATGCAAAATAGTAAAAAAGGGAAACAAGAAGTTATGCTTTAAATTAACAGAGATGATGAATAAAAGAGTTCCAAAGGGCATTTATGTGCAGATAAGTAAAATTTGAACAGTGTGGAAGCGGAAAGTAGAAGAGAGAAAATGAAAAATAAAAGTAAACTGCTGTGTATCAAGCTTGAGGCACTACTACAGAATTCACTAATTACCCACCTATGAACTGCAACTTCATTAGACTAACTTTTCTCTTTTAATAATCATAGATATAGTTAGCTTGCAGCAATATGTCCTAAGATCAAATCAACAAAGAGATTACATTTTACCTTGAGTAGAAATCATTAATAAGCTCCCTAACTTCAGGAACCAACTCCAAAAAATTTCGGAAGCTCACATTGTCTATAACTTTGCTCTGCCAAATAAAATTACTGAGTTAATATAAAATCTCTAAAATACAAACTAATGGATCTCAGATAAACACAAACATTAGAGGATGAAAAAAAGAATGCATGCCTTAAGCTCAGACCGATCAAAACTTGCAAGAGCACAAAGTCCCCCATATGTGGCAACATCTTGAGAAGCAATCACCTCATTGTAGCTACTTCCCAGATCAGGACCAACTTCTAAGAACTGCAAACATATGAAATACAAGTAAATATACTTTTCTTAAAGACAAAAATATAAATCATCTCAACATCCCTCATACAATTTCTCCACCTAAAAACAATTCCAAATGAAACCAAAAAAGCCCAAACTAATTTCATCTAAGTTACAGTCCAACTGAAATTCAGTCAAATAATTCTTCAAGTTTACACAAGTTAAGCTCACAAACTAGACTGGCAAAGGATCAGTAACATTCAGAGATAAGACAGAAAGGGATGTTAGTATATGAATTGGCATACCTTACGAGCAGCAAGCTTGTACTTCTTAGCCTCCAAGTGAGACAATCCTGCAGCACAACGTAGTTTTGCAAAAGTAACAGGTTCAAGAGCCTCCGGTGTTTGCTCCGCTTTGCTAACATAGCTTGTTACATGAGTAAATTGACCCATCTCAATGCTTACCAAAATAGCACTCATACACATATGAATAATATGCTTCGACGTAGTGCAATAATCACGAGTACGAACATAACTTTTAAAAGCATCCCCAAGTGCACCATGGGCATAGTAAAAATCTCCAAAATCGTTGTATCCCATTCTTATGCTTTCTTTGATTAAATTTGTCTGCATTGACAGTGTCTCAGAGTAAAATGAACAGATGCATGAAAATACATACATACATATATATATAAATTTCGTAGCTTTTTTATTGATTTATTATACAGTTATAACATTAAAAAATAAAAAATCTCATACCCTATAAGCATTGAGTTCGTTCTCAAGCTTCTCCTTTCGCTGTTCAGCTCTGCGGTCCACCGAATCACACCAGGCCACGTCCATGGTATAATTAGGGCCCAGTCTTCCATCAATTTTCTGCACAACCTCCCTAAAGAGCTGTGTGTTCTCGCCTCTCTTAATCTCATCGTAGGCCATTCGTAGCGCCTCGAGCTGCATCGAAATGTTGTCGCAGTGTTCGGCAATAAACATAAGACGGGTGATCTTAGTCCTCCCCTGGTAAAGGCTGGCGTAGGCTTCGATGTCCAGCTGCTCGCCGCTTATGACCGGCCTGTTACGTGCCGATTCCTCACCCCCGTTAGAATAGATCTCCTCCATTATCGTATTGGATTGTTCGTCTTCAGCTTCCATTGCGTTAGGAGGGAAATTTCAGGGTTAGGGTTTGGTTGACAGAGAATTTCTTTCCAATTCTCTTCTTCACGGTGGTGATAGTGGGGGTTTTGGTGCAGTCCCGAGGAGAGAGGAAGATGGATCCGCACGTGCTTTGTAACATTTTAGCCTTATACCCATCAATACCTGAAAAACGACCCGTTTAGTTAACGGATTACTCAGTTCATTCACCCATACAACTTTAAGCCCAAGCCCAAGACAAAACCCAACAGGTAAATCTCTACATACTGCTTCAGATAATTGTAATTACATTTTCTTAATTTTTAATTTCATTTTTCATTAATTTATGACCCGTTAAATTGTATTTTATATCCGGCAATACATATCACATATGATATCATATAAATTAAAAAATAATATATATTTTTAAGTGTATTAAAAATTGATATAATACAATAAATATATTATACAATAAAATAAATATTACCACACTGATCAATACTTTTTTTTTTTAAATAGTGATGATATGATAAAAGTAAATTTGAGAAAATTTAAAACTTTTTATTTTTTTTTTAAATTTATATCTTATGATATAATTTACGATACAATACAAAAAATTAGATCTTTAATACATGATACGATATACAATTCGAATATTAACTTTTTTCTATCAACTTTCCTTCTTGGTTTCCAACTAAACAAACAACCTAAAAACATAGAATTAGGAGTGGATTTGATTCAAATTCAAATTAATATTCAATTCAGATTGAACCCTTTCTCTGATAATTGTTCTTTTGACAATTCAAATAATTAATTCTAAAAGATGGTTGGAAGAACAATAGTCTGTCAGTACATGCAATTAGAGGTGAAGTATGCTTATATGCTGGACACTAGTATGACAGAAAGTATGTAAAATTATATGATTTGCCATTAATGTCAATTCCTTATTCTTTTGGGCTTGACATTACAAAAGACATTACCATAACCTAAAGCATCTGTTATTCTCCTCACAAAAGCTGCTTCTAATATTTTAGCCGTGTGCATTTTTAAATTCGACTCCGTGCTCCCTTCACTCAATGAACCTTGACCTGACGGCATCAGTACCTGTGTCTTGGGAGGTGTTAGTGGAGAAAACTCTGACTTCAAGGAGGTGGTGATGTTGAACGCAAAGCCTCGCGCCATGGATATCGTGGGGCTGTTGTTGGCTGCCCAGATAGCAAAACAACTGAGTAACAATAAGTAGCAAAGCCGCAACCAGGCAAGCAGCCACCGCCAACATGTTTTCGTCGTTCTTTCAGTAGAAGTTTCAAGTTTAGTGATATGTAGATAAGAGATAGCAGGAGCAGCTACCTTCTGTTACATATACACATGCCTTCCTGATACTGTACTGACTCCTTTCAGACTTTCATTAATATGGTTTCACATTTGTCAATAACCTTGTTAGATTATAGTTAAGCGTTAGCACACATTAAGAGCATTCAATAAGGTAAACGAATGAATAATTTACAATGTTGATTGAGAAAGACGGCACCGGAAGGACCAATAAAATTTGCTGCAGTACTCGACTTGTCAGCGGATTGAGAAGTAGTATTCATTGCTCGACAAAGCTCAAGTATGGATCAGCTCATGATTGACTTATGCTCTATCAAATTAAGCTATCGTTTTTGTTACCTTCCTTTCCTTTCACTTAAAAGACGATTTAATCGTTCACTCTTGGAGATAAATGAAGCTTGAATCTTCATATGATCTCCATAAAATTTCATATATCGCAAAAATATTATTGTATTCAATTTTTTCTACATAAGTAGGGTTGGATTTAAGGGTGTTCGGCTTTTAAAGTTAATGAACTTACCAAATCGATTAAAACGATGTCATTTTAATTAATACATATTAAAATAATATTATTTTAATATTAAACTGAACTCAAAATTCAATTCAAACTTAATTCCTTTTAAATGAATTGAGTTCGAACTTGGTTTAACTTGAATCTAACTATAACCGTAAGAACTTTGCTTACCCTATTGTTAATATCAAACATATCATTTTTATATTTATTCATCCGCATATTTATTATATCTTTACAAGTACTTCCAATTTGAAATCCCAGCTAGAGATTTGATTTTTTGAAACGAAGTAAATGTAATTTTACCTATCTGAAACCCTATTTGTCCCAGTAAAATTCCAGTTACCCTCTATATGGTAGAAAGAAGGTTTCAGCCAGGTGAAATTACGTACTGTGATTTCACATGACCAAAAACCTGTCTAGCCAAATCACACATAATCATTCAATAGGAGTATTTGAAACTTTACTCGGTGAAAACCCTTTCAACCACCCTATTAGTTCTAGATTTTGTAGGATTTGACGGAATGATAGATTTGAAATAACCCCTATCCACCAACAACAAATCATCAAAGTTCCAAACTGCATTATCAAATGTCGGAGATAAGGCCGCTCCTTTGATGGTCTTGAGTTGGTTGTGTTAGGGAAAATGCTCTTCATTCCAGTTTGCTCTAGATAGTGCTATGTTTGTCGTGAGTTTGGTTAGGTTGGTCTGAAGGGTCCCCTGGTTTTTTGGTTTACAGTCCTTGTCAGAATCGGAGGCATAAAAGAAGATTGAGTTTGAGTGGCATTAAAATGGAGAGAAAATGAAAAGAGTTACTTGATTTATGGGTGTTTTGAAAATAAGAATAACTGACAGGGGTCATTTATTAAAAAATTAATTCTCAACGGGTGAAAAATAATAGTGCAACTCCTTGTCAGAATTTTCTTAACTAGATTGCAGTTACAAAATAAATATTTTTTTATTAATAAAGTCTAAACCAACTAAGGATCGAGTTTCTTATCGAAAACTCGTTTGTTAAATTTTAAAATTTTAAATATTTTATTTATTAATTATTAAAATTAATAAAATTTATTATTATTAAAAATATAATTATTATTTAATTAATAATATTAAAAAATAAAATTTTATTTTTTTTGTTATAATTTTAAAAATTAACAATTTTGTTGAATATGAGTTTTCAAAACTTAACTTTCTCCTATAAAGTTTATTTTTTTTCTTCCTTCTCAAATGATTAGCTTTGATCTACAACCCATCTTCTTTCTGTGTTGTGGATGACGAAGGCCGAAGACAAGTGAATCGACAAACAAATGGCAAATGTTGAACACAAAAATGAATTGATGGACGAAACCCATTTTCTTTCTCTTTGATTTGTCTTCTGCCACTATTATTTATATTCGTCAACTCTTAAGCCATGAAAGTTTATCTTCGTTTAAAGCATTTATCGAATTACAACATAGGTCGATAAATCAACAAAATGCAGAACCCCATGCTTCTCAATTTTATAATTTGTCTTAATCACCATCTTCGATTGGTAGGTAAAAAGAAGTGTTGACAAATAAAAGAGATGAATTGTTGATCAAAGTTCGATCATTGAAAAAAGAAGGAAACAAAACCTTAAAAAAAATTAGTTTTTAAATTTTAAAAAAAAATTATTAATTTTAAAATTTATATAAAAATGTGAGATAAAATTTTATTTTTTAATATATTTTTAATACAAATAAATTTTATCACCGAGAGATAATTATTTACATTTTTTAAACCATTCAGTGAGAATTAGTTAGACACGTAAGTTGGGTCGGACCAAATGGAGGCTCGGTCCGAAGCATGAAAAAAAGCTCAAGCATAATAAAACCCGACCTGACACTGTAGAGTGTCAGGTCAGACTTAGCGCTTTAATATTAGAAATATGGGCTGGCCCGACGTGATACTATTTATAAAATAATTTTTTTTTATGGGCGGCATAAGTAAAAGGCAGTAGAAGCAGAAAATTTGCTTCTGCTGCCTTGCAGTCTGCTTCTGCTAAGGCAGAAGGACAGCCTTTGCATAATTTTTTTAAAGGGAAATTTTAAAAATTAGGCAAAATTAAAGGGGTCTAAGCGAAATTGCCCAAAAAATTCAGGTTTAAGCAAAAATACCCAGATTTTGTGAAATGACAAAAATGCCCCCATATATAAACACAGCAAATTTTTACTGTGCAATTCAAAGAAAATTCGAATTTTTAACGCATCCCACGGCGAACGTCATTTTCGTCGGTTTGCTTGCTTTTCGGCAACCGAAAATGGAAAATAATGTTATCACATCTCCCGTAATCTTGTTTGGATCAAGTTATTGCTCGTATTGTTGAGATTTGATTGAGAATTTTCGGTTTGAAATTTTAGGGTTTACGGTTTGAACAATGCTTAAAATGTTTTGATTCTTGGTTGTTTTTGTTGAATTAATTGAGGGGTTTTGTGTTATACAAAGTGTAGATTCGATTTATGTGAAAATCGGTGGCTAAAAAGACCAAAATTTGGCCGAAAATGATGCCGAAGAGATCAATAGTCCAATTGTGAACAGTGTCTCCCACGTCAAAATCAATAATCCCACGTTCAGCCTAATTTGGGGGGGAACTTAGCTTTTTAAAACAATTGGGGTGACGTGGGAAATCCTTAGCCCACGTGGGGTTTTTTTGAAATTTAACAAGTCAACGCGAGTTTTACAAAATTACGAAAATGTCCATATATATAACACAGGAAAAAATTGCTATTTCCCACGTTAATATTAGCGAATTTACTGTGCATTTCTCTAAAATTTCAAAACATTTTCACGTCCCACGTTCATCCCACGGGCGATCTGATTTCCGTCGATTTTCTTGATTTCCGGCACCCACAAATGGCAAAGAAGGTTAGTATATCTCCTTTAATCTTGTTTGGATCAAATTATTGCTCATATTATTGAGATTTGAATGAGAATTTTCGGTTTGAAATTTTAGGGTTTACGGTTTGAATAATGCTTAAAATGTTTTGATTCTTGGTTATTGATTGAGGGGTTTTGTGTTAGACAACGTGTAGATTTGATTTATGTGAAAATCGGAGGCTGAAACGACCAAAATTTGGCTGAAAATGACTGCCGAAGAGATCGGCAGTCCGACATGGGAACAGTGTTTCCCACGTCAAAATCGTGCATCCACGTTCAGCCAAGATTGGCTGTTTTTGGGGGGGAAAAGTAGTTTTTTTAAAATATTGGGAAGCTGGGGAATTTCTTAGAACACAGTGGATCTTTTAGAATTTCAGTTTTCATGAGGGGGTAAATTGAGATTTTTCTTATCTAGGGTTTTTGATTGTGTACTTTTCGAATTTTATATCTGTTTTTTCTGTTATAGGGTTTTTCAACTTTTAGAATTCGAATTTCAATTCCGTTTTTTCGAATTTCATCGTTTTACGAGATATTGACTCGTATTTTTCAGATTTTCGAAGGATTTTTCGATTGTTCCCATTCTAGGGTTTTTCAACTTTTAGAATTCGAATTTCAATTCTGTTTTTTCGAATTTCATCGTTTTACGAGATATGGACTCGTATTTTTTAGATTTTTGAAGGATTTTTCGATTGTTCCCATTCTAGGGTTTTTCAACTTTTAGAATTCGAATTTCAATTCCGTTTTTTCGAATTTAATCGTTTTACGAGATATGAATTCGTATTTTTCAGATTTTCGAAGGATTTTTCGATTGTTTCCATTCTAGTGTTTTTTCACTTTTAGAATTCGTTTTACGAGATATTGACTCGTATTTTTCAGATTTTCGAAAGATTTTTCGATTATTCCCATTTTAGGGTTTTTCAATTTTTAGAATTCGAATTTCAATTTCGTTTTTTCGGATTTCATCGTTTTACGAGATATAGACTCGTATTTTTCAGATTTCTGAAGGATTTTTCGATTGTTCCCATTCTAAGGTTTTTCAACTTTTAGAATTCGAATTTCAATTCCGTTTTTTCGGATTTCACCGTTTTACGAGATATGGTCTCTTATTTTTCAGATTTTCGAAGAATTTTTCGATTGTTCCCATTCTAGGGTTTTTCAACTTTTAGAATTCGAATTTCAATTCCGTTTTTTTGAATTTCATCGTTTTACGAGATATGGACTCGTATTTTTCAGATTTCTGAAGAATTTTTTGATTGTTCCCATTCTAGGGTTTTTCAACTTTTAGAATTCAAATTTCAATTTCGTTTTTTCGGATTTCACCGTTTTACAAGATATGGACTCTTATTTTTCAGATTTCTGAATGATTTTTCGATTGTTTCCATTCTAGAGTTTTTTCAACTTTTAGAATTCGTTTTACGAGATATTGACTCGTATTTTTCAGATTTTCGAAGGATTTTTCGATTGTTCCCATTTTACGGTTTTTCAACTTTTAGAAGTCGAATTTCAATTCCGTTTTTTCGGATTTCATCGTTTTACGAGATATGGACTCGTATTTTTCAAATTTCCGAAGGATTTTTCGATTGTTTCCATTTTAGGGTTTTTAAACTTTTAGAATTCGAATTTTAATTCCGTTTTTTCGAATTTCATCGTTTTACGAGATATGGACTCGTATTTTTCAGATTTTCGAAGGATTTTTCGATTGTTCCCATTCTAGGGTTTTTCAACTTTTAGAATTTGAATTTCAATTCTGTTTTTTCGAATTTCATCGTTTTACGAGATATGGACTCGTATTTTTTAGATTTTTGAAAGATTTTTCGATTGTTCCCATTCTAGGGTTTTTCAACTTTTAGAATTCGAATTAAAATTCCATTTTTTCGAATTTAATCGTTTTACGAGATATGAACTCGTATTTTTCAGATTTTCGAAAGATTTTTCGATTGTTTCCATTTTAGGGTTTTTTAACTTTTAGAATTCGTTTTACGAGATATTGACTCGTATTTTTCAGATTTTCGAAGGATTTTTCGATTGTTCCTATTTTAGGGTTTTTCAACTTTTAGAATTCGAATTTCAATTCCGTTTTTTCAGATTTTATCGTTTTACGAGATATGGACTCGTATTTTTAAGATTTTTGAAGGATTTTTCGATTGTTCCCATTCTAGGGTTTTTCAACTTTTAGAATTCGAATTTCAATTTCGTTTTTTCGGATTTCACCGTTTTACGAGATATGGACTCTTATTTTTCAGATTTCCGATGGATTTTTCGATTGTTTTCATTCTAGGGTTTTTTTAACTTTTAGAATTCGTTTTACGAGATATTGACTCGTATTTTTCAGATTTTCGAAGGATTTTTCGATTGTTCCCATTTTACGGTTTTTCAACTTTTAGAATTCAAATTTCAATTCCGTTTTTTCGAATTTCATCGTTTTACGAGATATGGACTCGTATTTTTCAAATTTCCGAAGGATTTTTCGATTGTTTCCATTCTAGGGTTTTTAAACTTTTAGAATTCGAATTTTAATTCCGTTTTTTCGAATTTCATCGTTTTACGAGATATGGACTCGTATTTTTCAGATTTTCAAAAGATTTTTCGATTGTTCCCATTCTAGGGTTTTTCAACTTTTAGAATTTGAATTTGAATTCTGTTTTTTCGAATTTCATCGTTTTACGAGATATGGACTCGTATTTTTTAGATTTTTGAAGGATTTTTCGTTTGTTCCCATTCTAGGGTTTTTCAACTTTTAGAATTCGAATTTCAATTCTGTTTTTTCGAATTTAATCGTTTTACGAGATATGAACTCGTATTTTTCAGATTTTCGAAGGATTTTTCGATTGTTTTCATTCTAGGGTTTTTTAACTTTTAGAATTCGTTTTACGAAATATTGACTCGTATTTTTCAGATTTTCGAAGGATTTTTTGATTGTTCCTATTTTAGGGTTTTCCAACTTTTAGAATTCGAATTTCAATTCCGTTTTTTCAGATTTCATCGTTTTACGAGATATGGACTCTTATTTTTCATCTTTTTATGTTTTTTTCACGTATACATTTGTTTACATATTTGTTTTTACATTGCCTCAGGATATTTCTTGCAAAAGAAGACGGATTGACAGCGAGCTGCGAATCCCCGATGAGTTCATTTTTTAAATAATCTTGTCATGAAAAAATAATAAAATCCTTATCTAAAAGTTAAAATTCGAATTCTAAAAGTTGAAATACCCTAGAACGAAAACAATCGAAAAATTCTTCAGAAATCTGAAAAATACAAGTCGATATCTTGTCAAACGGTGAAATTCGAAAAAACTGAAGTTAAATTCGAATTATAAAATTTGAAAAACCCTAGAATGACAACAATCGAAAAATCCTTCAGAAATCTGAAAAATACATATCGATATCTCGTAAAACATGAAATCCAAAAAAACAGAACTGAAATTCAAATTCTAAAAGTTGAAAAACCTTAGAATAGCAACAAACACAAAATCCTTCGGAAATCTGAAAAATACGAGTTGATATCTCGTCAAACGGTGAAATTCGAAAAAACTGAATTAAAATTCAAATTCTAAAAGTTGAAAAACCCTAGAATGGCAACAATCGAAAAAGCTTTCAGAAATCTGAAAAATACGGGTCGATATCTCGTAAAACGGTGAAATCTGAAAAAATGAAAATGAAATTCAAATTCTAAAAGTTGAAAAACCCTAGAATGGCAACAAACAGAAAATCCTTCTAAAATCTGAAAAATACGAGTCGATATCTCGTCAAACGGTGAAATTCGAAAAAACTGAATTAAAATTCGAATTCTAAAAGTTGAAAAACCCTAGAATGGCAACAATCGAAAAATCCTTCAGAAATCTGAAAAATACGGGTCGACATCTCGTAAAACGGTGGAATCCGAAAAAATGAAAGTGAAATTCAAATTCTAAAAGTTGAAAAACCCCAGAATGGCAACAAACAGAAAATCCTTCAGAAATCTGAAAAATACGAATCGATATCTCGTCAAACGATGAAATTCGAAAAAACTGAATTAAAATTCGAATTCTAAAAGTTGAAAAACCCTAGAATGGCAACAATCGAAAAATCCTTCAGAAATCTGAAATATACGGGTCGATATCTCGTAAAACGGTGAAATCTGAAAAAATGAAACTAAAATTCAAATTCTAAAAGTTGAAAAACCCCAGACTGGCAACAAACGCAAAATGCTTCGGAAATCTGAAAAATACGAATCGATATCTCGTCAAACGATGAAATTCGAAAAAACTGAATTAAAATTCGAATTCTAAAAGTTGAAAAACCCTAGAATGGCAACAATCAAAAAATCCTTCAGAAATCTGAGATATACGGGTCGATATCTCGTAAAACGGTGAAATCCGAAAAAACGAAACTGAAATTCAAATTCTAAAAGTTGAAAAACCCTAGAATGGCAACAAACAGAAAATCCTTCGGAAATCTAAAAAATACGAGTCGATATCTCGTTAAACGGTGAAATTCGAAAAAACTGAACTAAAATTCGAATTCTAAAAGTTGAAAAACCCTAGAATGGCAACAATCGAAAAATCCTTCAGAAATCTGAAATATACGGGTCGATATCTCGTAAAACAGTGAAATCTGAAAAAACGAAACTGAAATTCAAATTCTAAAAGCTGAAAAACCCTAGAATGGCAACAAACGGAAAATCCTTCAGAAATCTAAAAAATACGAGTCGATATCTCGTCAAACGGTGAAATTCGAAAAAACTGAACTAAAATTGGAATTCTAAAAGTTGAAAAACCCTAGAATGGCAACAATGGAAAAATCCTTCAGAAATCTGAAAAATACGAGTCGATATTTCGTAAAACGGTGAAATCTGAAAAAACGAAACTGAAATTCAAATTCTAAAAGTTGAAAAACCCCAGAATGGCAACAAACGAAAAATCCTTCGGAAATCTGAAAAATACGAATCGATTCTCGTCAAATGATGAAATTCGAAAAAACTGAATTAAAATTCGAATTCTAAAAGTTGAAAAACCCTAGAATGGCAACAATCGAAAAATCCTTCAGAAATCTGAAATATACGGGTCGATATCTCGTAAAACGGTGAAATCTGAAAAAACGAAACTGAAATTCAAATTCTAAAAGTTGAAAAACCCTAGAATGGCAACAAACGGAAAATCCTTCGAAAATCTGAAAAATACGAGTCGATATCTCGTTAAACGGTGAAATTCGAAAAAACTGAACTAAAATTCGAATTCTAAAAGTTGAAAAACCCTAGAATGGCAACAATCGAAAAATCCTTCAGAAATCTGAAATATACGGGTCGATATCTCTTAAAACGGTGAAATCCGAAAAAACGAGTCGATATCTCGTCAAACGGTGAAATTCGAAAAAACTGAACTAAAATTGGAATTCTAAAAGTTGAAAAATCTAGAATGGCAACAATCGAAAAATCCTTCAGAAATCTGAAAAATACGAGTCGATATTTCGTAAAACGGTGAAATCCGAAAAAACGAAACTGAAATTCGAATTCTAAAAGTTAAAAAACCCTAGAATGGCAACAAACGAAAAATTCTTCAAAAATCTGAAAAATATGAGTCGATATCTCGTAAAACGATGAAATCCGAAAAAACGGAACTGAAATTCGAATTGTAAAAGTTGAAAAACCTTAGAATGGCAACAATCGAAAAATTCTTCAGAAATCTGAAAAATACGAGTCGATATTTCGTAAAACGGTGAAATCCGAAAAAACGAAACTGAAATTCGAATTCTAAAAGTTGAAAAACCCTAGAATGGCAACAATTGAAAAATCCTTCAGAAATCTGAAATATACGGGTCGATATCTCGTAAAACGGTGAAATCCGAAAAAACGAAACTGAAATTCAAATTCTAAAAGTTGAAAAACCCTAGAATGGAAACAAACGAAAAATCCTTCAGAAATCTGAAAAATACGAGTCGATATCTCGTCAAACGGTGAAATTCGAAAAAACTGAACTAAAATTGGAATTCTAAAAGTTGAAAAATCTAGAATGGCAACAATCGAAAAATCCTTCAGAAATCTGAAAAATACGAGTCGATATTTCGTAAAACAGTGAAATCCGAAAAAACGAAACTGAAATTCGAATTCTAAAAGTTAAAAAACCCTAGAATGGCAACAAATGAAAAATTCTTCTGAAATCTGAAAAATATGAGTCGATATCTCGTAAAACGATGAAATCCGAAAAAACGGAACTGAAATTCGAATTGTAAAAGTTGAAAAACCCTAGAATGGCAACAATCGAAAAATTCTTCAGAAATCTGAAAAATACGAGTTGATATTTCGTAAAACGGTGAAATCCGAAAAAACGAAACTGAAATTCGAATTCTAAAAGTTGAAAAACCCTAGAATGGCAACAAACGAAAAATCCTTCGGAAATCTGAAAAATATGAGTCGATATCTCGTAAAACGATGAAATCCGAAAAAACGGAACTGAAATTCGAATTGTAAAAGTTGAAAAACCCTAGAATGACAACAAACAGAAAATCCTTCAGAAATCTGAAAAATACGAATCGATATATCGTAAAACGGTGAAATTCGAAAAGACGGAACTGAAATTCGAATTCTAAAAGTTGAAAAATGAAAATGCCTTTACAATGTAAAATATCCAAAAACCCCTAATATTTATCTAAAATTATTTTAACCACCATAATGAGTGAGGGGAGTTATATAAATGAAGTGAAGGGTAATTTTGATATTTTAGAAAAAGTTTGAAATAAATAAATAAATATCAAAATGCCTTTATAATATAAAATATCCAAAAACCTCTCAGATTTATCTAAAATTACATTAAAACCCCATAATAAGTGGGAGAGTTATATAAATATGAGGGGAAGGGTAGTTTTGGTATTAAAAAAAGTCATAGGCATTTTTTTTTTGGAACAGTGATTTTGGGCATTTTGGCTTGAAAATAGTGATTTTGGCTATTTTTGCTTAATGGGAGGGCATTTTGGCCATTTTTTAAAATTTCCCTTTTTTAAAATTTATTTACTTTTTTAAATAAATCTATTTTATTTTCACTTTTATTTATAAATCTTTTAATCACTCAATTTCAATTAATTCATTATATTTTCAATCTCATTAACTTTCTTTCGAAAGATATCTAAATTCGTAAATAATAATTTTTTATATTTACAATTTCATTTTTATTTTAATTTTATCATTACAAAATATTATAAAATATATAAATTCACAAATAATAATTATTTATCTTTGAAGAATACAAAGATTTAAATATAGAAGATGAGTAGATAAATATTATATAGTAAATATATTTTATTTATGTTTTGTAATTTATATCATATGTAAATTAATTAATTTATACTATGTTATCAATTTATAATATTTTTCATCATATAACTACGGTATTCCTTCGTCACAAGTGAAAGATTATAAATAAAATATTCGGGATACTGTTATCAGTTTTAAAATTCAAAAAAATTTATGTTAAAATTTTTTTAAAAAAATTGATTAAATAGGCCTGGTCGATTAAAGCCCAACCCAGTCCTGTCCGAATAAAGTCCGACGCAACCCATTTAAAGCTCGTTAGTATATGTGTCGGCTTTGGGCCTTTATATTTTAACAGGCCGACCCCAACCCGAAAGTCTATTACTGTTTGGGTATTAAACCCGACCTGGCCATTAGCCCAATGGGCCAAACCGGAGCTTACCCGGCCCATTGACATATCTGGAATTAGTTTATTGACTATTAATAAAAATCAAACTCTCGGATTTCCAAGTCTTTTGCTTTAAAGCTCTAAAGAAGGGCGGTAGCGGAAAAATTAGAAGTTTAAAAATAGCAGGCAACAGTACGGTTACGTGAGATGTGTTGCCAGGCAATATGTAGTGCGCTACTTCATCCAAAGAGTTAAATAAAGGCGCGCGAAAATATTTTATCACTCTACAATTCGTATCCACGCAATTCGAAAGAAATCTCGCTTTAAAACATTTTCCGTTCAGATCTATACACATTTTCGATATCGCCGGCGATGGCGACACTAAATCAAGAAGCAATCGAAACGTTCACGAGAAACACTGGCGCTTCTGAGTCGAACGCATTTAAAAAATTGGAGGTGATTTCGTTTTTTTTTTTTTAAATTTTATGTACACAATCGTTGTCTTCGTCGATCAGATTAATTCCAGGAAACAAACATGATTTATTTTCAAGAATGTCAAGAAGTTGTCTCCGAAAGATTCTATATCTCATATTTTCTAATCATTATAATGACTGTTGTAATTATTTAACTATCATAGTCAAGAAACATTTCCTCTTTGTTTTCTAGACTTTTTTGCTTCTTTTGAATGCATAATGTATATATTCTTACGAATTTGTTCTTCTAACTTGTAAGTGGACTGGATGCGCAAATTGTGGTTTATACTTGTGAATTACTTGGTTATAATCTAATTTATCATTAGATGTTTAATTTTGCTCCATCACTGAACTCTCTATAGGCTCTAGTCACCCTGTTTTCTAGGGCCTATTGTATCTTTTACAGCTTATTGTACTTTTTGATTTGTCTTTTGAGTATCCTAATTTAATCTGAGATATCTGATATACTAGGCATTATTCATGCGCAATTTACAAAGATTACTTTATATAAATTATATAATCCAGTCTATTTTTGTCTCATATGCATATTTTATTGAAGGGGACAGATGCATGTACGACATTTCTTGTTTGTAGTTTTCTTCTGTAAAATTATTTCACTTGTTCATTTTTATTAATCCTTAGTTCTTCATTTACGCAGAATTTGGCATAACTTGATCCCATTTACGCAGTTTTTTCTCTTCCTAATTATACTATGGATATGAACACTCTAGTCAAGCTGGGCCAAGCAAACTTTTACACCTTCTTTCTGCTGCCAGAACTTTCAGGCCATCATTGTTACTTGATCCAATTACAAAGAGAATGAGATTGGTGCTTCTGCTTTCAATGGTCATACACCTGTTTCACATACAGGAGGAATGGTGGGGGCACTTGGAGAGTTTAGTAGTTGGAATAAGCAGCCTCATAATGCAGGATTTATGCCATCTGATTATAATGGATGGATAAATCCGTCATCTCATATTCTGGATGCTCAGGGAATGTCTCAGGGGACGATTTGCATTTGTATGGCAATGATATAAGAGAAATGATTCAAGCTGCTATTGAGGCTTCAAGACGAGAAGTTAAAGAGGGTTATAGGAATAAGCAATTTGGTTCATGGATTTTGAATCATAGATTTTTTTACCAATGAGTGATCCTTTTATTATCTGTTTTCAGTTCTTTCTATTCCCTTTTTGATGCAGGATTCATTTGGCATTGGACTTATGCAAAGGCAACTTGACATGATGAATTATCTTGTGCTGGTTCATTGTCTTTACAGGTTCATAAATATTGCCTATTGTTTTCCTTTTTTTTTCTCTTGGCTGCTTTGAGTGCTTTCCTTGTCTTACTGGTCCTTGTTTCTCATGAGTTGTATCTAGACAACTGAGCAAGAGAAAGCAATGCCTGAACTAGTATTGAAAGACAGGGATCAACAGCTGGGAGTCTTTGGTTTAGGTATAGAAGCAGAGAAAACTGACAGTAGCAGTAGGAAGGTAAGAACTATTCTTGTTTCTCATCTTTTTCATATAGACTCTTGGGAATATAAATGCTTGATTGCTGATATCCCCAATCTGATGGAAGCTATACTGCTTTCATTTTATGCCTGGAAACTCATCAATATTAGAGGGAGCTGGAAGAAATTTATATTAGAAAATTTAAATATTTATTTAAATTTTTTTAAAAATTAATATATAAACGGGCTGATCCGGCCCTATAAACATAGGATCAAGCCGTGGATCTTATATATTTATAGGATCGATTTGGTCTAACCCACTGTCACCTCTATTAGTAATCATCTTTAAAACAATTAATATGTTTTATCTTTTGATGAAGTATTTTTTTTTGGTTTAACAACAATGTGCAATTTACTCTCAAAATAATGAGTATTATACAAAGTGTATTACTGCTATAATTGCTTATTTGGATCATGCCCTTTTTCTGGACATTTAATAATTGCTTATTATACAAACTATGAGAACAAAATTTGACACAAAATTAAGTCGGATTAGAAAGGTTGGTATGCTTATATCTCAAGCTTTCAGCACATGGCTAAATTTTGATCGTGATGAAGAATGGGATCCTAATGACTAGAATTTAATAAGAAAAAGGATAAGATTTCCTGGTATTATCAACAAAAGCGTCACTTGCAGCATAGTAGTGGAAGCGTTCGTAGGCCGAACTTTTTATTAAATGTACTTAAAATGAAATTTTGTGGGAAAAATTAGTAGTTATAGAATAGAAAATTAGTTGTTCTTCATAGACCAAACTTTTTCTGGTGGGAAAAACCAAAAGTGTGGTTCAGATAGAGTGGCGCCTGTGGGACTATAAGAGTGGTTCAAAGAGAGTGGTGCCACTGAAACTGGAAAGAGTGGTTAAGAGAGAGTGCCGTTGAATATCATTTATCCTTATTAAAAGTAACAACTAGGCTTCCGTCAACTATGCTTTTGAAACTACGATTTCGTCATCGCCTCTCATATTTCGTTTTTGACTTCTTCGGCTCCCCCTTGTGTGCTTTTCCATGGCCGTAAGGAATGATAAAAGAGAAGAAAGAAAAAAAGGAATTAAAAATAGGGTGAAAATGGACTAAGTTTATACTATTAGGAGCATAATTAATAAAACCTTGTTTATGTTATATAAAGTGACAAAAATATGATTAAAACTAATATATAATTTGATAGATGAGTGAAAACATATATATATATTTTTTTTAATTTAAAGAATGGAATACAGTACTAATAAAATTGGGGTGCAATGCAAACAGTCATTCGGCAAAAACAAGAAAATAATAATAAAAGGAATTTGTTTTGGTACAGGGAGAAAAGGACCAATGGTATTAATATGACCTTTAATTGATGTCTAATAAATATCTATCACCCGTCTTATACTCGTATACCCGCACAAAGTGGGCAAAAAATAATGAATTATAATCATAAAAAAAAATAATAATAAGTAAAGAAGAGCTATATTATAAATATGAAGTAGTACCAGCACCTTGCTCAGGAGCGGGGGCTGTCCAGTATTGTTTAACTGCAAAAAGAATTTTTTGTCTTTGATGTGGCCCATCTTCATGATCGGTAATCCTGCCATCCCATTGCATACCATCAATCAAGCTCTTGATCTTCACCAACATATCTACATCGTCCCTGATAATTACACTACCTTCTGGCCTTAATATCCTATCCATTTCTAACAGAATATCTTCCATTTCACATCTGTTGCAAAACATTAATTAGTCACAATTCGTTCACATTCATTGCATACGAATGGTTTCTAACTTTATCACTTGTCTTGTTATACCTGTCCTTGTAGAGACTAAAAACAGAGGCAGCATGTATAAAGTCGTAAGTCCTGGGATAACTAGACATAGCTTCACACCTGCAAAAAGACAAAATAGTCAGCAACAAACTTCAATCATAATGGACGAACTTTAATCCAACCCAGTTATGTTATCCGAACAAGAAAATGATGTTTGTGGTCACAAAAATTCCGTGTAAAATTTTGTGCTGACAAAAAAGATTTGACCAAAATAAACTAATTTTTGGGATGTTTCACGGAAGTGATCGAAGCTAGTGGGATTGTGGGTTGTTTATCTTAGGGATGAATTTGATGCCAGTTGATTAAATTTATAGCGCGTATGTTTAGTTTGAGTTCATCTAAATTAGTGTATGATATTATTAAAAGTTATTGAATTAGAGTTTCAATTTAAAATTGACTTGTTCAAACTAAGTTAGCTCATATTAGATGCACCTTTAATTTGCCACTGATTTAAAATATTATCTAAACTTACCAATTTTGATAGGATCCTATCAACCCTCGTTCATAGATGACTCCAAGGGTATTGATCTCAGCTTCCACAGGCACCATGTTCATGACCCAGACTGGATCATCAACTACAGCTGCTGCAAAGCCTCCCAAATAAGAGTTCATGTCAAGCAAATTTCTGTACCGCCCATTTTGTGCTAACTGATAGTCCACGGATTTGTAATATGCCACTCTTTTCTTCCATAATTCTGTGTCTTCTCTAAATATCTCAGCTGTGATTCCATTCAAACTTCCACTGTAAATCCTAGGAGGGACTGCAGTCAGTCTCTCTGGCCAATTTGCTAATTTTCCCCCGGCGATTTCCTTTATATCTAACACATCCGGCAATGGGGTTAAACAATCCTCCATTTTTGTGTACCTAGTTACGGGAAATTCAGCAGGAATTAAGATGGTTGAACAATTTAACAAAGATTGTACAGCCAAATTATAAACAATAAAAAACTGAAAAAGGGATTTATGGAATTACCATGCCATGTCAGGATCTTGTGCTTTACAAAAGCGTGGATGCTTAAAGACCTTCCTATTAACTTGACAATGGACATGATTAGTTGCTTTTTGCCAAATAGCAAGGTCACCCTTTTGTTTCAATTTTTTCCAGCATAAACTCTTTGCTACACTTTCTATTCCCATCTCTTCCGCTGCAAGATCTTCAGTTGTTCTGTTCCAGCCTTTCCAGTGTCTCTGCCAGTTCACCGGCGGCCCGGACAGAATCCAGTACCCACCAGGCCGTAAAATTCGATCAACTTCGATCAAGTAAAGTCCATCTGCTCAAGTTAATTCATCAGCATTCATTCAAATTTTACAATTACAAGCATTTAAGTAGTGTTGAATTCAGATAAGAGTTTTGATTTGATTACCATACTGGCCCCAAGGAATAAGGCAACGAGAGCAATGTGCCATGTCAAAAGCTCTTGAAGGGTAAGGGAGTCTCATAGAAGCCATGACTCCAACCAACGCTGGAACTCCACGTTCTAAAGCAAACTGCACTTGGGATATATGAGTGTCCTGTGGTGCAAATGACATTGCTATGATATTTCTTGACAGAAGGTAAGCACCCCAACTCGCAACCTGGAAAGGTTTTTCAACATCAAAAACAAAATTATTGTCATTCAATTACATTTAGCCAACAGTTGGTGAAAACCATAATTAAACCCAACAAAAAAAGTGAGTTAATTTTGTATTAAAAATAAAATAATACTTAAAAATATTAATAGTTAAATTTTTTTTTCTAATATGAATGGATCCGATTTTGAGATTACGCGGTTTTGAACTAAATTGTAATCTATATATAGCATTGCCCTTGCTTCATACTAAAGGCTTCATTCTTAGCCTTCAACTGCAATTTACACATTACTTAACCAAAAAGTGCATTCAGCCACACTTTATTGATGATTATATTTTTGAAATAACTAAAGTCACCAAACCCTATTTCCCCAGTTAGAGCTTGGAAATCGAAGAAGATATTTTTATTATTATTATTATTATTATTATTATTGGTGAACCACTTTGCTTAAAGTCTAAGAAACGTTTATTTTTTAAACCAGACCTGTCGAATATACCTAAACTACCAAAAAATGAAAGAAAATTAATACGTGTCAAAATGGGTCCAGTCCAGTGGCCAACTGTTTATAGCTATATTACTCCTAATTTCTAAGATCTATAATTATATATGGTACCCAATTAAAAAATATTTCCACACTTATAGTATAATAAAGGAATCAAATCTCTCTATTTCTAAAACCAGCTGAAACCAACCTGCCCCGCTAAAACCTCACCCGGGTCAATATTGGCAAGCGCTCATCACATTACGAATATTAACAGAGAACCGTCCGGTTTAAAATGAACAGGCGGTTCCGGTCAACCATTTGGAAAAAAACATAGTGTAGTTAGAATAGTTGATAATGAAAGAAAGAAAATTAAAATTATACGTACCCCGCATCCTGTATCAATGGCGGTCCTTATGGACCCATCTCTAAGATTAATCAGCTTTCCAATATCGTCGATGTACGCATCAGCACCATGAGGAAACATCGTCCCGCCGCCAGGAAACCTGAGGCGGTCTCCCTCAACCTGGACCCAGTTCTGGTTTTTCTTCTCCACCGTCAACTCCTTATGTGGCGCATTAGCGTACCAAGCGAAATCTCTACTCTCCGGCCATTTAAACGGCACCTTATAACCGTACGGAGCCGGCACACGACACTTCAACAACTCGTTCTTTTCAGGGCAGTGCCTTTCTCTATAAATAAGCCTCTCTCTGTCAAATTTCAACGATCTTCGAACGTCATGACACGGGGTGTACTCTGTGTACTTGGCGTCACAGGGAGGGATGTGAGAGACACGCGCCGCCGTAGGAGGAGGGTCCATCGCATAGTGGTGGGCTGAGAAGTCGAGAACTCGTTCGGTGGCAGTGTTTGCGTGCGGTGAAGTGCATGGTAAGGATTCGGTGATGGTAGATTTTGTTGCAAGAGGAAACGAAGACCCGGAATATACACCAACGAGGTAACAGACTGCGCACAAAATTGTGATTAGAGTTATGTAATACAGATTGGCTCTCTTGGTTCTGAAATTCAGATATGATGATCTCGATGAGAAAGACATAGCCATTGAAACAGAACCAGAAAGGAAAAAAAGATGGGAGATGAATGAATTGACTGTGTGTGTGTGTGTGTGTATATATATATTTATATATATTATATTGCGTAGAGACCTGGAGAGGGAGAGATTAAGATTTAACGTAATGTAAGGGTGACGCTGACGAGTTAACTTTTGGGTAATATTTTATTACCAAAATAAAAAAATTATTTTAAAATTTTATTATTTAAAAAATTATTAAATATAAATAATTATTATATTTGATAAAATTTAATAGATATAAATAATTATTATATTTAATTAAAAATAATAAAAGAATACAAATAAATTATTTTACTTAAATATTTTTAAATATGATTATTTTTAAATATTTTTTATATTATTTATTATATTAATAAAAAATAAATTTATTTTTTACCTCAAAAAATTAATAAATAATAATATAATTATAATAAAATCAGAATTACTTTAATAATATTTTAATATTTAAAATAAATATGATATTCAGGTTATCATTTATATTACATATTATAT
The DNA here is from genome assembly GCF_011075055.1 of Mangifera indica. Classification (NCBI taxonomy): domain Eukaryota; kingdom Viridiplantae; phylum Streptophyta; class Magnoliopsida; order Sapindales; family Anacardiaceae; genus Mangifera; species Mangifera indica. The sequence goes on from NC_058141.1 coordinate 19,635,551, forward strand.
CAATATTAATAATAAAAAAATATTATAATATTTTATTATTAATAAATTAAATAAAATAATAAAAAAATAAATTATAATAATAATCTTTAAATCACTGGCCAAACAACCCTTCGAGGATGAAGAATGAGCGTCAAGATGACGCGCTCCTTTACTTGTGGTTAAAGACGATTCTGTCTGAGCAAGACCTTGTCTGTATTCATGGAAAGTGTATTACTGGGTAAGGTATAAAGAAACAGCTTCTCTGGCTGGCCCTCAATCCTCAGCCCGCGTCTTCATTTATTTTCTTTATTTGAAATTTTGGGTTATATTTTGTATAAGAGCTGTATTCTCATTTTGATTTCCGTTGCATCTGTACTCATATCATGGGTATAAATTTAAATATAAATAATAATATATTATTATATAATTAAATATTATTTTATATATAATTTATAAACTTGACCATTGAAAAATTTACATTGATAATATTTTTATTAGTTTGAGAGAATTACAAGATTGGTATAAGATACTATTTTTTATGTTTAGTGCCTCCAGTATCCCTTCTCTTTCCTATTTTTATTTTCTCCCTTATCTCTTTTATGTACAAGTTTTTTTTTTTTAATATATATTTGAATTAAAAAAATTATTTTATTTTTATTTGTCGATGATTGTCTCTAACCATATATCAAAAGTTGACTCTGGTGACACAAATATATGCACTTATGTATGTATGTATTTATGTATATATGTATGTATATGCCGCATTGATGAAAAACATGGTTAACTATGGGCAGCTAAACATGTTAGGGGACCAAAGAGAGAAAGACAGGCGAGATGTTACATCAGAAATCACATGCACATGCACATGCACGTGCTTAAAAGAAGAAAAGTTGGTAGCAGTTTAATCATGCTTTATTAATAATTTCTTACGTGTTATTAAGGTTTTGGCATCAATATGGAAGAAATCTTGGCCGTTATTTTAAAATAGCCCGAGGGGGTAATTAGATTAAGAAATGACATGTCGTTTCAACATTCACATCAATGTGCTAATCAAAGTGTAATATACTGTTTCAAAATAGCGTGTTTAAGAAAATGTCCAATCCTATCCTAATTCCTCCCTCTATGTGACAGAGAAATATATGTGCACATACATACATACATATATACATACATATTTATACATATCTGTAATCAATTATTCTCATCTTGATGTGTCAATTGGTCTCTATTGTGTCTCATATGTCATTTAGATCAAATTTTTAGTAAAATTTGGAAAATTTATTTATCTACATTTTATCAACTTCGGTTAGTAACAAATACAAATACTAATTATGAATATGTCTTTATTTTTTATTGGAATTAAGAAAATACTTCAAATTAATTTTGATTTTGTTTAACCTTCTCTCATTGTTATTAGTTAAAAAAGTTGTTTATTTATATGCATCGCCCTCACTCGTAGATTATCTCAACTCTTTTTTTTGTTTAGATTTTGTTGTTTTCAATTCACTTAAGAGTTATCCGGTTCTCATTATCGTGTGAAATTATGAGCTAAAACACATGATCTTTATCATCAACCAGACATCCCCAATTTACAATTGTGCCACTTATCATAATTATGAGCATAAACATTTAAGCTCTGTGAGCCCATAAAAAAAACCATTTTATGTATAATCTCTGTTAGTTAGTGACGGTGAATCTCATCAACACATATCGTGGTATTCAATCACATCAAATTTTATTGTTCATGCAGCGACAGGTGGGGCTTATAATATAAATGTTTAACCACGAACATGAATAGCCCACAACAAGAAGAAATGAAGCATATATGTTGAATCGTGAAAGAGCCATACAACTTTATTTGAAGATAAAAGAGGAACTCTTATTCCTTTCTTTAAGTAGGGTTCTTACTTGATACTAGCTTGGGAGTGAGAAAAAGTGGAACTGTGTGAAATAGCATTTTCATATTCATATGATTGAGGAGCAGTAGTTAGAATGAAGGGGGTCCCTTCCCTTGAACCCATATCAGTAGAGATGGATGGGGACATAAAGCTAGCTGCTTTAAACCAGCTAAAATTGGCGAAATTTGACTTTAGGGATATGCTTGCATGCAAAACGATTGCTCTTCGATGGAAGTTTGGATCATGCATTTGCTTCTTTACTTCTCTTTCACTTCCAGCATCGCACATGCTCCACATTTCTACGTCCTATCCACTTACTCATTTGATAAGACAGTTTATACATCTTGATCTTTCTAATCCCATAAACTATACCACCCATTTTAGTAGCTCAGTTGGGTAGATCTACGTATATTTTCCAGATCAATAAAACTATAAAGGCCTAGTTTTATGTATCAGTTGGCATGCTCCATGTTTCTAAATCCCATCCACTTAACACATTTGATAAGGCAATATATATGTATTGATATTTCAAATCAATAAAGCTATATATGTCCAATTTTAAATATACAGTTAATACTCAAATAATATATTATAATATAATTAAATAATTTTAAAATAAAAATATAATAATATTTAATTATATAAAGATATATTATTAAAATATTTAATTAAATACTTACGTAACACTAATCCATTTAATATTATGGAGAACAAGAAGTAACTAGAATAAAATGGATTGGGTTGGGTTAAGTGGGCCGTGACTTAAAAAGAAGGCTTTTATAATTGATTTCCTGGCCCAATGGCAAAAAAAATGTTCACAGGGCCCAAAATCCTAACTGGCCATGGCAAAGCTTGACAATTTTGATAAAATAGTCTTGTTGGATAATGGTTTCACTGTCTCTTTCTTCATTTCTCCGTTCGGTGACTATAATACACGTGTCCTCGATTGCCACGTGGGATCCTTATATTCTGCTGACTCATCTATCTAGCTTCTTAACTCCTCATCAGTGGAGAATAATTAATCAAATTAACAATAATTATAAAAGTGATTAAGTTTCTATCCTTATCTTAGTCAATTCAAAAGGAATGTTGGTGGTTTAATTTTTAATAAAATTAGAAAGCAAAGAACAACTTTTTAATAAATTATATTAAATTCTTAAACTAAACATATTCATTAATGTAAAAAAATAAGGAAAAAAAAAAAAAGAAAGGCCTACATATTAGACATATAAGCCCAAATAATTATTATTTTTTATTAGACATGAATGAAACTAAGGTTTTTCACGTTTTTAAAATTGAAATTTTTATTTGTTTATCTATAATTCTTTTTCACATAGTGGAAATATTTATGTGGAAAGAACATAAAAGTCATTTTACATCATTATATCCTTGTCAATCATTATCATTAGATTTTTAATGACTTTCACCACTCTTATCTCACACCCCTGTCATTTATGCACCACCATGCATTCAAAATTTCCAACGGTACACTTTATTATGTCGCATTTTACAAGTGTTACTCACCCTTATCTACACCTTCATCTTATCGCAATTTCATGTTATACCTTTCCTTTTTCATTTTCTCCTTACATCTTTATTAGAGTTAAATCCCCTTAATGCTTTTTTTTTATTTTTTGGGTGTTTAGAGAATGGCCAAAGAAAATCAACTTTCAATATTTAAAAAAAAATCAGTTTTCCACTCATCTTCAACCCAAATCTAGATTTAGTAGTAATTGCTTAGCTTCTAAGTTTGTTAGGTTTCTTTTGGGTGTTTCTCAAAAGAAATGAGAAATGAGAAATGAGAAGAAAAAAAAAAAGAAAAATATAGAATACTTGATTTGAAAATATAATTTATTTTTCCTATCAAAGGTGTAAATGATATTGTTTATATTATATATTATACAAATTGTTAAAAAAAGTAAAATTATACATATAAATAAATCTTATCAATTTATCTGTATAAACTGTGACAATAATCTAAATGATGTAATTGTTTTTTTTTTAATTATCCGATCATATCAAGTTGTATAAATAAGCTAGTAAAATTTGTTTATACATCTACTCATGATGAAAATATATATTTATTATTGAAACTTACGTGAAACTTTAATAAATGAGTTGAAAATAAACTTCCAAAACTTAATGGGTGGGAAAATGCTTTTTTGGTAGAGTTTGAATAAAAAACATGATAATCAAATTATGTATCATATCATATATTAAAAACTGAATCTTTTGTAAAATATATTGTATAGTTTCATGTTATAAGATATATATATATATTTGTAAAAATAGATAAAATAATAAAATATTTTAATGGTCACTTTTATATTTAAAAATATTATGAGCATTTTTTAAAATTTTTAATTTTTTAAATACATAATTATCAGCTCATCATTTTTTCAAAGAGATGTGTTGATTCATGTAAAGTCGGCCTTATAATACCAATTTTCACCCATTGTTTTTTTTTTTTTTTAAATTTTATCTGTAACGTTGCTAATTACGATTGGTCTGTTACATATTTAGTATTCAGACGGTGAACAGACATTCGGCCGACATACAACAGGAGAGTGTATGAAAAGCGTGAGAGGGAATTGGAGATGGAGGGACAACAAGAGGCCTTACTCTCGTAAGATTATCCGCTCCAAATCCAATCCAGTGAAGTAAATTACAGCAAAAACTTATCATAAAGTTAATTTCCCATAATTAGCTGTGTCTTTTGTCGTCCCTTTATTATACTTTCTTCTTTCTCTCCATGTCTACGATCGACCAACATCTCTTTATGATTCCTCTCGCGCTCTAGGGTTTGGGTGTTTTTTTCCAGATTCTTATTGTACCTTCCCTTTATCAAAGGTTAAAACTTCCCCCTTTTTTTTTTTTTACTGCAACTCTCATACAAATGTTTTTTTTTTTTTTTCAATTTTCGGTTTTTTGTTTTCTTTTTCAATTTTCATTCTGATATCGTGATAGTTTACGTGCTTTCATTTATTCAACCTAAACCGTTCTGTTGATTTGTTTATTATCATGGGCGTCAATTGAATTCTTCAGATTTTGTATTAGGTGGCTGAACCCGATTGGAATTGTCGTTGATATCTTTAAAATTTCCTTATTAATTTCAAGATTTTAGTTATGCCCAAGTTTTATTGGGTTTAGATAATCTTTGTGCTTTCGTTTCATATGAAGTTTTCATGGTTTATTTCTGTCCTGGTAATTTTGTCTTCAGAATGTTATATACATTAGGGTTGATTCTCAGAGTTTAATTGTGTTAATAGCTGTGATGAAATCTGAGAGCCTCTGTGTGTCTTTTGAACTATTTGGATTTCTCGAATGTTTATATGATTTTTCATCTTTAATCAATGTTTTAAAGTTATTTTGTGCGGTGCTCTGTGATTGTGAGTCAGGTTTTGAGGCAAAAGACAACTGGGCTGCTGATTGTTTTCGCTTATTTCGTAAAATGGAGAATCTCATTGATTTTTTGTATTGTCTTGATCCCGATACGTCAATGAAGATTCTCATGTGTTTGGATGATCCATCTGATCTTGCTCGTGTTAGCTGTGTCTCACGTTGTTGGCGACATCACGGTAAGTTGAAGTATTTGGTATATGTTTATGTGTTTTTGCCACTACTTGCTATCATGGGGAAGAAGCAAGAAAGTTTTTAGGTATAGCCTTGCTTTAAGCAATCATGTTTTAGCCATTACCAGTTATAGTATGATGGATACCTGGAGAATCCGCCAGCAGCAGAGCCTCCCCTGGATGCTTCTTCTGCTCTCACAATCTTCCCTGCAGTCCAATCTCAACCACAATGCCACCAGCAATAAAACAGTAATAACAATGCAAACACACACACACAAGGCAATGAAAATATGAATTGTATTGAATACTCTCCAAGGATGAATACAAAGTAGTTTTCCAATACAATCACTATTTTCATCTACTGCACTACCTATTTAGTTACACTTCCAGATACTAACTTTTCCAGAAGGTTACAAAACTCTAGTTCAGATCCCCACAGTACATGCTCAACACTCGAGAGAACTACTCTCGCCCTACTTTTCCTTAGTATTTTCACCTGCCTCCTTTTTCCAGCACCTGCTCTCCTTTTTCAGTTGTTTCCACAGCCACTTCTTCCTCTCCTGTTCTGCCACGTTTCATCTTCTTAGTGGCTGGATTTTCCTTGATGCAACAGTCTCCTGATTTTGCATTTGGGCCACGGCCTTTTTTATTTTCTCTTTTCCTGCGGGAGATATATATACGAGTTCTAACATAGTATTGTACCAACTTCGTGATTGTAATATTTTGAAAGCATGGTGTTAATTGTGTGTTTACTTCCTGATTGATTTTTCATGATGGAAAAGAATGAGAAAGCTACATTGTTTCTTATAAAGTTGAAGTAAAGGAAGTTTTAGAAGCTTTTGTTTTGTGATTGAAAGTCAAATATGCTTTCTATGTCTTGCAGTGATTGCAAATGGTCTCTGTAAGCGGTTGTGGTTGAGAATGTTTCCACAGTTATCTAAAGTTGATCATGTAGTTGAACCAAACTCAAGTTTAAAAGAGCCTGCTGAAGGTGCATCTGAAAATTTTGCGGAAGCACAGACTTTGGAAAGTGAGAATAGAGTTTATACCTTTTTAGCTCGAGCTATTACATCATTTCCTATCAGGGGTTTGATGCTTGAGCCAATCTATGCTTCTAGCACTGATAATTATCCAGAGGAAAGCATTCATAATACTCTGGAACCTAGGGATAGAGTTGGAAGAAGAGCCTCATACTGGTCAAGTGAAGGACATAGCAATCCTGCTGTGCCTGAGACACTGATATATAAGTTGGCTGGTGATCTGTGTGTTATTTATGAAATCAACATACAACCGTTTGAAGGTTTAGGAAAAGTTCTTCTCTTCCAATTTATCCTTACCTTTTAATTCTTATAATTGATGATAAGTTGTGTTTTTGTGTCCAGCTTATTTTCAGCCGGGTCTACCCATATATTCAGCCAAAGCTGTGAGATTCCAAATGGGACATGCCAAGTCTCCAATAGATGATCCAATGGGTGAGTCATGTAATGATTCTGTTGATGATAAATTTGTATGGACTTACACTTCACAAGAGTTCCCAATGGCTCAGGTAAGCTGTCACACTTGGTTTCTTTTTCTACTATCGTTTTAATTGTACTATCCTCTTTTGTTGCAACCACCCAACGATACCATGCTAATTTAGTGCACTCCCTGCTAGCAATTTTTTCCCAAAATTTGACAGAATGATGATATTCCATACTTTTATGTTGAAACTGCCTTTCATGTGGCCACTGTATATCAGTATAGGACTCATGAGAAGTGCTTCTGTTGCTGACCAACTTTTGAGACATTAATAATAGCAACTGTCTAACACACTTCTGTCGACATGATTGTAATTAAATAGATTGAACAATGTAATACAAATACGACATGCTCAAGGGGCAGTTTGTGTCTTATTGCATTGAAAAGCTTTAGTAAATAAATATGAGATGCTCAAACTTGGTCTGCATCTGAAGGATAAGTATTTTCTCCTACACCAAAACTTACCCAATCTACTAGTAGAAGATTGTCTTGGCCTATAAAATTCGGCCACATTGTGCGCTAATATCGTGGTGGTGATTCCAATAGATATTTATGCATGAAATCTAAATTTTGCTTACTGGTACACAATTTTCGTTATCCAGCATTCATCTGGGTGTTCTGATTCCGTGGTTTCTTTTCCCCTTGAACTGCATGGTAGTGCTCGTTAAAGAAAATTTAATCATTTAAATGACATCATGAACAGGAGAATCGTTTGCAGAATTTCAAGCTTACTGAACCTGTTATGTGCATTGGTGGGATTTTGAAGATTGAGCTTCTGGGTGGGGTTCAGAGACAAGAAATGGATGGCTTATACTATATTTGGTTAGTCACTTGCACTCTATTTACCTGTTGTGCTTTGATGCTTACCAAGTAATTGATACGAGGAACATTTTCAGAGTTGATGTGTTAGTTAACTTGAAATTAATGGGCATCTGCATCAATTTTGGTTGATACACCGTTGTGGCAGAGTTCAACAATTCATTTTCGTATGATTGAGCTGAGTTATTTATAGGTCTATTAAAATTTCTGCATTTTATTGGCATATTGCAGTGTGTCTCATGTTCAGATTATGGGACGATTGCTGTCACCTGCCTTGGGGGTTGATATACTTGAACCCTCTGGAAAATTTGTGTTGAAGGTTAATAGTTATACCCAACCCAGCAAAACTGGGGATTCGTGTGCCAACTCTAGTGTATATTTGCAGAGGCGCGTAAGAGATTTGGGACAGATTATAAACATATTGCCGGGAAATGTATTTGACGCCACAGAGTATGAATGGGTTGAGGAGGACGATTCAGATGATGAGTTTGATCTGTAATGGCTGTTAGATGTAAATTAATAATATCTGTCGTTTTGGGTCCCAATTTCCGGACTATTTACTATTTCAAATGGATTCAGAAGAGACATTTATCAAGCTTAGTGGTGGAGCACAAATGTGTCCTGCCCTTTCTGGTTGTGTCAGTTTTTCCCTTTGAATTTGGTGGTGTAATTGGCCATATTTCCATTGTTATTTAAGTTATAAATGTTTCTTATGACGTTGGTAGCCGGTATTTATCATATCTATTGATGCATCGTGCAAAACTGTCAAAGCTGCTTGTTACGTTATCACATTTTGACTTCAATTTTTTTATTAAATATATTTCACTTTAAGTAAAAACAAAGAGATAAAAATAAGAAGTAATTTATTTGAACGTTAAAAATGTAATTCTTTTTAATCCTAGTTTTAACAAAATAGTATAAATAATACCTTTTAAAACTCGATTGTTAAATGACTCGTACAATTTTACAAGTAAGAATCTGTCATACTTTGGATAGGAAATAGTCTAGTCATTACCTTATTTTTTAAACTACTAAGATTTTATAAATCCCTTAAAACGTCACATCTCTGACCATGTAAACGGCACCTTACAACCGTACGGAGCCGGCACATGACACTTCAATAACTCTTTCTTTTCAGGGTAGTGCCTTTCTCTATAAATAAGTCTGTCTCTGTCAAATCTCAACGATCCTTGAACGTTATAACACGGAGTGTATTCTGTGTACTTGACATCACAGGGAGGGGATGGAGGACACGCGCCGCCTTAGGAGGAGGGCCTGTCACATAGTGGTGGGCTGAGAAGTCGAGAACTTATTCGGTGGTAGTGTTTGTGTGCGGTGAAGTGCATGGTAAGGATTCAATGATGGTAGATTTTGTTGCAAGAGGAAACGAAGACCCGGAATATTGCCATACCCAACGAGGTAAAATACCGTGCACAAGATTGTGATTAGAGTTATGTAATACAGATTGGCCCTCTTGGTTCTGAAATTCAGATACGATGATCTCGATGAGAAAGACCTAGCCATTGAAACAAAATTAGAACGAAAATAAGATGGGAGCTGAATGAACTGAGTGTGTGTGTGTGTGTATATATATATATATCGTGTACAGAGGGAGGGATTAAGATTTAACGTGATGTAGCGGTGACGACTGACGAGTTAACTTTTAGAGGTTGATGAATGAGCGTGAAGATGACGCGCTCCTTTACTTGTGGTTAAAGACGATTCTGTCTGAGCAAGAGCTTGTCTGTATTAATAGGCGTGTATTACTGCGTTAGGTAATAGAATAAAGAAACAGCTTCTCTGGCTGGCCCTCAAGCCTCAGCTCACATCATCTTTTATTTTCTTTATTTGTAATTTTGATTTATATTTTATAAACAGCTGTATTTTCATTTTGATTTCCGTTGTATCTATACTCATATCATGCGCATAAGTTTGAGCATAAATAATTATATATTATTTTATATATAATTTATAATCATTAAATTATATAATAATATATCATAATTTATAAATTTGATGATAAAAAAATTTATATCTATGAGATTCTTACTAATGTAAGTGAAGTATAAAATTGATATAAAATATCATATTTTATGTTCAGTATCTTCAATATCTCTTCTCATTACTTTATCTCTTTTATCTCTTTTATATGTAAGTTTTTTTAAAGGGAGAATATATATTTGAAACTTTTTTAGATTATTGTAATTTTAAAGATATTGTTTCATTGAATTCAAATTGGCCCCTCATTTGATAAATACGATAAATTTTTCTCTTTTATAAGTTTGAGATTTGGTATGTCTAATTAGTATTAATTTATTATAAAATATGAATATTTGATCTATTATGGGCTTTAAATTGAAGAATTACTTTATCTTTATTTGTTGATCATGGTCTCTTACCTATATCAAAAGTTGACTCTGGTGACACAAGTGTATGCATGTATGTATGTATGTATGTATGTATGTATGTATGTGTCACATTAATGGAAAACATGGTTAACTATGGACAGGTAAACATGTTAATGGAAAAAAGAGAGAAAGACAGGCGAGATGTTACATCAGAAATCACATGCACATGCACATGCACATGCTTGTAAGAAGAAAAATTGGTAGCCGTTTGATCATATGCTTTATTAACAATTTCTTATCGTGTTATCATGGTTTTGGCATCAATATGGAAGAAATCTTGGTTATTGTTTTAAAATAGCCCGAGATGGTAATTAGATTAAGAAATGACATATCGTTTCAACATTTACATTAATGTGCTAATCAAAGTGTAATACACTGTCTTAAAATAACGCGTCTAAAAAAATATCTCTTATGATTTGGAAAGTTTAATCATATTCTAATTCCTCCCTCTAAATGACAGAGAAACATATATGTATATACATACATATCTATACATATTTGTTATCAACTATTCTCATATTGATGTATCAATTGGTCTCAATCACGTTTCACACATTATTTAGATCAAATTTTTAGTAAAATTTGAAAAATTTATTTATCTATCTTTCATCAACTTCTATTAGTGATAAGTACAATGTTAATTATAAATGTCTTTATTTTTTATTGAAATTAAGAAAATATTTCAAATTAATTTTGTTTCCGTTCAACCTTATTTCATTGTTGTTAGTCGAGAAAATTGTTTCTTTGTCCACGTCACCCTCACTTACATTGTTTCAACTCTTTTTTTTGGTTTGAATTTTGTTGTTTTCAGTTCACTTAGATTTGTCTAGTTCTCATTCTCATGTGAAATTGCGAGCTAAAACACATGATCTCTATCATCAATCGGACATCTCCAATTTGCAATTGTGTCACCTATCATCACCAACCCTCATCACCTGAAAACATGTCTCCTCCAAGTCTCTATCATTGCATCTTAATTAGCCGACTCAACTAGCGTAATCAGTCACTAGTTGAGTCGGCTAATTAAGATGCTGAAAATTTAGTATTCAGATGGTAAATAGGCATTCGGCCGACATACAACAGGAGAGTGTATGATAAGCATGAGAGAATTGGAGATAGAATAACAGGAAGAGGCCTTACTCTCATAAGATTATCCGCTTCAAATCCGTTCCAGTGAAGTAAATTACAGCAAAAACTTAGCATAAAGTTAATTTCCCATAATTAGCTGTGTCTTTTGTCGTCCCTTTATTATACTTTCTTCTTTCTCTCCGTGTCTACAATCAACCAACATCTCTTTATGATTCCTTTCGCGCTCCAGGGTTTGGGTGTTTTTTTTCAGATTCTTCAAATGTTAAAACTTTCCCCTTTTCTTTTCTTTTACTGCAACTCTCATACAAATGTTTTTTTTTTTTTTTTCAATTTTCATTCTGATATCGTGATAGTTTATGTGCTTTCATTTATTCAACCTAATCCGTTCTGTTGATTTGTTTATTATCATGGGCGTCAATTGAATTCTTCAGATTTTGGATTAGGTGGCTGAACCCGATTGGAATTGTCGTTGATATCTTTAAAATTTCCTTATAAATTTCAAGATTTTAGTTATGCCCAAGTTTATTGGGTTTAGATAATCTTTGTGCTTTCGTTTCATATTAAGTTTTCATGGTTTATTTCTGTCCTGGTAATTTTGTCTTCAGAATGTTATATACATTAGGGTTGATTCTCAGAGTTTAATCGTGTTAATAGCTGTGATGAAATCTGAGAGCTTGTGTGTGTCTTTTGAACCATTTGGATTTCTCGAATGTTTATATGATTTTTCAACTTTAATCAGTCTTTTAAAATTATTTTGTGCGGTGCTCTGTGATTGTGAGTCAGGTTTTGAGGCAAAAGACAACTGGGCTGCTGATTGTTTTCGCTTATTTCGTAAAATGGAGAATCTCATTGATTTTTTGTATTGTCTTGATCCCGATACGTCAATCAAGATTCTCATGTGTTTGGATGATCTATCTGATCTTGTTCGTGTTAGCTGTGTCTCGCGTACTTGGCGACATCACGGTAAGTTGAAGTATTTGGTATATATTTATGTGTTTTGGGCCACTACTTGCTATCATGGGAAAGAAACAAGAAAGTTTTTGGGTATAGCCTTGCTTTAAGCAATCATGTTTGGTTTTGTACCAATTTTATGATTGTAATATTTTGAAAGCATGGTGTTAATTGTGTGTTTACTTCCTGATTGATTTTTCATGATGGAAAAGAATGAGAAAGCTACATTGTTTCTTAAAAGTTGAAGTAAAGGAAGTTTTAGAAGCTTTTGTTTTGTGATTGAAAGTCAAATATGCTTTTCTATGTTTTGCAGTGATTGCAAATGGTCTCTGTAAACGGTTGTGCTTGAGAATGTTTCCACAGTTATCTAAAGTTGATCATGTAGTTGAACCAAACTCAAGTTTAAAAGAGGCTGCTGAAGGTGCATCCGAAAACTTTGCAGACGTGCAGACTTTGGAAAGTGAGCATAGGATTTATACCTTTTTAGGTCGAGCTGGTACATCATTTCGTATCAGGGGTTTGATTCTTGAGCCAATCTATGCTTCTAGCACTGATAATTACCCAAGGGAAAGACTTCATAATACTCTGGAACCTAGAGATAGTTCATACTGGTCAAGTGAAGGACATAGCAATCCTGCTGTGCCTGAGACACTGATTTATAAGTTGGCTGGTGATCTGTGTGTTATTTCTGAAATCAACATACAACCTTTTGAAGGTTTAGGAAAAGTTCTTCTCTTCCGATTTATCCTTACCTTTTAATTCTTATAATTGATGATAAGTTGTGTTTTTGTGTCCAGCTTATTTTCAGCCGGGTCTACCCATATATTCAGCCACAGCTGTGAGATTCCAAATGGGACATGCCAAGTCTCCAATAGATGATCCAATGGGTGAGTCGTGTAATGATTCTGTTGATGATAAATTTGTATGGACTTACACTTCACAAGAGTTCCCAATGGCTCAGGTAAGCTGTCACGCTTGGTTTCTTTTTCTACTATCGTTTTAATTGTACTTTCCTCTTTTGTTGCAACCACCCAATGACACCGTGCTAATTTAGTGCACTCTCCGCTAGCAATTTTTTCCCAAAATTTGACAGAATGATGATATTCCATACTTTTATGTTGAAACTGCCTTTCATGCAGTGACTGTATATCAGTATAGGGCTCATGAGAAGTGCTTCTGTTGCTGACCAACTTTTGTGACATTAATAATAGCAACCTTCTAACACACTTCTGTCGACATGATTGTATTAAATAGATCGAATAATGTAATACAAATACAACATGCTCAAGGGGCAGTTTGTGTCTTATTGCGTTGAAAAGCTTTAGTAAATATGAGATGCTCAAACTTGGTCTGCATCTGAAGGATAAGTACTTTCTCCTACACCAAAACTTACCCAATCTACTAGTAGAAGAGTGTCTTGGCCTATAAAATTCGGTCACATTGTGCACTAAAATCGTGGTGGAGATTCCAATAGATATTTATTCATGAAATCTAAATTTTGCTTACTGGTACACAAGTTTCGTTATCTAGCATTCTGATACGTACCTGGCTTCTCCCTCTGTTTCTCAGGCAGAATTTCCAAAAGATCACCACACAGCAGACTTGCAGTTTCCTTTTCCAGCACCAACCGCGCCAACACACTGGTTCCCAACTCTCAACCATTTCAACAATAACCAGAGTTCAATATTGTAAATGAGCAAGTGATGAAACAGTGCAAGTATCAAACTATAAGCAATGGAACAGTGTATTCATTCAACCCCAGTTTTGTATACAATGAGTTTAATTACATAATACTTTCTTTTTGATTCCAAAAACTAATTCCAGATTACAAAATAATGGAGAATAAAATTCACAAAACAGTAACAGTTCCCTTCACGCGACATTCGAGAGGCCTGCACTCTCCCTTACTTCTTTTCCGAATTTTCCCCCTCTTTTCTCTTCCCTACTCTCCTCCTTTTTATCTCTTTCTCCCGATCTCACCAACTCTCTGCCACAAATCCTTTCCTCTTTTGGAGCTTCCTGGTCAGGGTTGACTATCACCTGGACCAGTTGTTTTTCTCCAAGCTGGACATGTTTTTTCCTACGTGCAACATATACGTTAGTTCTAACATTTCCCCTCCCATCGAGAGGCATCTTGTCCTCAAGGTGAAAGTGAGGAAACAGGCTGTGGAAGGAAGAGAAATGTTCCCATGAATTTTCACATTCTGGCAATCCCTTTCACTGAACCAATATTTCTAACTCCCCTTTAGAAGAGTATCGGTGCTGCAGTATTTTGAGCGGTTGCACCTCCAATTCCCCATCATCAGTCATGCATTTCGGCAGCTACTGGATTGAGACTGAGGCCCCTACGTGTTTCTTAAGCTGTGAAACATGAAAAACGGAGTGTATCTTAGCCGAAGGGGGAAGCGATAGTCAATAAGCTACTGCCCCTATTCTCTCAAGGATTTTATAGGGTCCGTAGTAGCGAGGACTCAACTTTTCATTAGGACGAGAGACTAGTGAACGAAACCTGTAAGGTTGCATCTTCAAATACACCCAATCTCCCACCTGGAACTGTAACTCTCTTTTTCCTTTATCCGCATACCTCTTCATCCTCTCTTGGGCTTTGGCTAAACTCTCTTTCAATTCGTCCAAAATGTCATTCCTTTCTTTAAATATCTAATTAACCTCTTCCACTCTCGAAGTTTCTTCGACCCATCTCAATAAAATAGGAGGATCCCGCCCGTACAAGGCCTTGAAATGTGACATACCCGAAGAAGAATTATAAGTGGTATTGAACTCGTACTCTGCCCAAGGGATCCATTTAGGCCACTGTTTTGGCTGCCTGAAGCAGAAACTCCTCAAGTAAGTCTCCAAGCTGCGATTTACCACTTCAGTTTGCCCATCCGTTTGCGGGTGATACGAAGAGCTAAATTTAAAGGATGTACCTGCTGCTGTGAAAATTTCAACCCAAAAACGATTGAGAAAGATCTGATCTCGGTCTGAAACTATGGCCTGAGGAAATCCATGTAACTTGACTACCTCCCGGATATATTTTTGTGCCACTTCCGCCGCTGTGAATGGATGCTTCAAAGTCAAAAAGTGGGTGTATTTGGTTAATCGGTCGACTACCACGAGGATTGTATCCACATTGGAAGCTTTCGAAAGACCCACTATAAAATCCATTGAGATATCCTCCCATACTTGGCTAGGAATTGATAGTGGTTGGAGCAAGTCGGCTGGGGAAGCGCATTCGTATTTCATTCGCTGACAAATGTTGCATTCAGATACGAACCTCTGGATATCAGTCTTCAAGCCTTCCCAAAACAGTACCAAGGCGGTCCTCTTGTATGTTCAAAAGAAACCGGAATGCCCTCCGTTAGATGAAGAATGGAATTCTTTGAGAAATTTGGGATTAAATGAAGAACCTCTGGGAAGAACTAATCTGCCACGGTAGAGCAGTCTCCCATTTCTCAGGCTATATGCCTCATGGGCCTTTGGATTCTGTAATAAATCATGGATGATCCCCTATAGCTTTCTATCGTTGGCTACCTCACGTTCCACTCCATCCAATCCCATAATCTGCATTGTCGAGACTGCCATCAATTCACTTTCAAACTGTGGATTTCATGAGAGAGCATCTGCAGCCTTGTTCTCACATCCTGGTTTATATTGAATATCGAAATCAAAGCCCAACATCTTTATGACCCATTTTTGCTGCTCACTGCCCAAAACTCTCTGATCAGTGAGAAATCTTAGGCTGCACTGATCTGTACGGACCTTGAAATGGTGCCCCAGTAGATAGTGTAACCATTTCTAGAGAGCCATGACTATAGCCATCAGTTCTCTCTCATATATTGATTTTTGACGATTCTGAATGGATAAAGCCTTGTTGATGAATGCCAAGGGTCTGCCCTCCTGCATTAACACTGCTCCCAAACCCAATCCGGATGCATCTGTCTCAATTACAAATTCTTTAAAAAAGTCGGGAAGAGCAAGTATAGGTACTGAGCTCATGGCTTCCTTCAATTTTTTAAAGGCTGCGAAGGATTCGTCCGTCCATTGAAAAACATCCTTCTTTAGAAGCCTCGTAAGGGGTTTGGTGATTTTCTCGTAGCCTCACACAAATCTTCGATAATATCTAGTTAGTCCTAGGAATCCTCTAAGATCGCACATGTCCCTGGGAGGAGGCCATTCAAGCATCGCTTGCACTTTCTGGGGATCAGCGGCCACTCCTTCTGTCGAGATGATGTGCCCCAGATAATTAATCTCTACCTTGTCGAATGCGCACTTCTTCCAGTTCACTGCAAATTGGTGGTTTTGGAGTAGCACCAGCACCACTCTGTTTTCTCTGCATCTTCTTCCTTGACTCGGATTTGGTGGTAGCCCGACTTCAAGTTGAGCTTGCTGAAGACAGTAGCTCCCAAAAGCTCATCTAGGAGTTCGTCGATAGCAGGAATAGGGAATTTATCTGGGATTGTGATCTTATTGAACGCACGGTAGTCAACACAAAACCGCCACCTCCCGTCCTTTTTTCTCACGAGAAGCACCGGACTTGAATAAGGGCTCACACTTGGTCAAATCACTCTAGTGGTTAGCATTTCTTGTACTATCCGCTCAATCTCATTCTTCTGGAAGTGAGGGTACCTATACGGTCTGATGTTGGGAGGTTGTGCCCCTGAAACTAGTCGAATGGCATGATCACATCCCCTTTTTGGGGGTAATCCAGTGGGTTCCTGGAACAAGTTTTGATATTCTTGCAGTAATGGATTGAGCCTCGGATCACCGACAACCCTGTTCAATTCAATATTTTGTACAATCTTTCTATACTCTACCCAAAATCCATCACCTCCCTCCACCAATGAATTGACTAAGGCCTTCAATGTGGACTCCATTCTGCACATCGAAAGGTCGCCGCTAATCCTCGCACGCCTTCCTTTCCACTGGAATTTCATGGTTTGTAGCTTTCAGTTGATTCTTACCTCACCCAGTTTACAAAGCCAATCCACCCCCAAAATCACATCTACCTCGCCTAGCTCAAAAGAGAAGAAATCCCTTGAAATTTTAATTCAAATCCTTGGCACCTCCTTACTCCCTTAATTTTTCTATCGTCCCCTAAAGTGACCGTGAACCTGGTGGGGACCATCGGTAGACTCAACTCTTCCACAAGGGTGCGTGAAACAAAACTATGGGTAGCCTCACTGTCCAATAAAACTAACACCTTCTTATCCCCAATTTTTTCAAAAAATTTCATAGCCTTCCGGTTATACAACGCGTCCACCGAACTGGTTTGCATGGTCAACTCCATCTCTTTTTCTTCCAAATTGGCTTCAATGGCTTCCGAACCATCACTCTTCAGCTCAACTTCCTCATCTTCTTCCTCCTCTGAAGTAATCATAACTCTAATTTGTCGATTTTTGCAACGGTGGCCGGGGTGGTACTTCTCGTCACATCTGAAGCAAAGCCCCTTCTCTATCTTCATTTTGAATTCATTGTCAGAAGGGCGTCGATAGGGCCGTTCGCGCGGTGGGTGGCTCACAGATGCCACCGAACTTGCCGCTCCTTTGCTCGATCGGGTCTCCCCTGTATTTGTCAAATGAAAATCTCTGGGATGGGAGAAATACGCGAGTTTATGGTGCGGTTGGGTCGGGTTGGAGTAAGTATGGGGCTGGGGCGGAAGATTGGGCTGGGCGTAGTTTTAGGTTGGTGAAGTGCGCTGACTCGGGCACTTGAGGCTAGAATAAGTGGACTGGGCTGTCGTCGATGGGCCCAAGGAGTGAGGGACGAATGGGTTGGATGGCTGAGGTCTTGGGCTTGGGCGGGTAACGCGGATCCCGGGTCGGAGCCCTATTTTGGCGTCTAAAACCCTGTTTTTGTCTTCAATTTGTAAAGCTCTCTCCATCATCTCCTCCAAGCAGCTGGGATTAAACATCCTCACTTCCGCTCGGATGTCGTCGGCCAACCCGTTCATGAAAAGGGCGGTCAAGGTTTCCTCAGTCACCTCTTCGATCGTTGTTGATAGAACCTCAAACCTCAGCCTATAATTTCGAACCGAGTCGACTTGCCGGAGGGACAACAACTCTTCGTAAGGAGTGCGATCTTGGCTCGTCGGAAACCGCTTCAACACCTCACTCTGGAACTCTGCCCACCTTTTAAAAGCTTGTCGTTTCCTCCTCCACCCGTACCAGCTCAGCGTTTCACCTTCCAAACACATACCAACGGCCACCAACTTTTCACCCTCCGTTAACCTATTGACTTCAAAATACCTCTCAGCCTTAAACATCCAGTTGACAACATCTTTTCCGTCAAACAACGAGAGATCTAGCCACCCGTAAGGTACGTCTCTACGACCTCCATCAAGTTTTGTCACCCTACCTCTATCACCTGAGGTCTCCACCTCCTCTCCTTCCCTCCTCTCGACTCCAGGAACGGGTGTTGTCGTTTCTTCTCTCAGTGGGGAGTAAGATGGCGACGGCTCCTGACTGACTGGAGTCTTTCCCCGGTCATCGGGTTCTCGTCCTAGCGTCACACCTCGGAGATCCCTCAAATAGTTTTTAATCGTCTCCAAATTAGTTTCCAACCCCTCCATTCTTTGATTAATTTCACCCACTTTAATTCCTAGCTCCTCCACCCTTTCCTTGGTGCTCATCGTCTCCCTTTCCACTGTCTCCATCCTCGATTCCATCCTGGTCATCTCCCTTCCTGCTCTGATACCAAGTGATACGTACCTGGCTTCTCCCTTTGTTTCCCAGGCAGAATTTCCAGAAGATCACAACATAGCAGACGTGCAGTTTCCTTTTCCAACACCAACTGCGCCAACACACTGGTTCCCAACTCTCAACATTTCAACAATAACCAGAGTTCAATATTGTAAATGAGCAAGTAATGAAACAATGCAAGTATCAAACTATAAGCAATGGAACAACGTATTCATTCAACCCTAGTTCTATATACAATGAGTTTAATTACAAAATACTTTCTTTCTAATTCCAGAAACTAATTCCAGATTACAAAGTAATGAAGAATAAAATTCACAAAACAGTAACAGTTCCCTTCACGCGGCATTCGAGAGGCCTGCACTTTCCCTTACTTCTTTTCCGAATTTTCCTCCTCTTTTCTCTTACCTACTCTCCTCCTTTTTATCTCCTTCTCCCGATCTCACCAACTCTTTGCCACAAATCTTTTCCTCTTTTGGAGCTTCCTTGTCAGGGTTGACTGCCATTTGGACTAGTTGTTTTTCTCCAAGTTGGACATGTTTTTTCCTACGTGCAACATATACATTAGTTCTAACACATTCATCTGGGTGTTGTGATTCCATGGTTTCTTTTCCCCTTGAACTGCATGGTAATGCTCATTAAAGAAAATTTAATCGTTTAAATGACATCATGAACAGGAGAATCGTTTGCAGAATTTCATGCTTCCTGAACCTGTTATGTGCATTGGTGGGATTTTGAAGATTGAGCTTCTGGGTAGGGTTCAGAGACAAGAAACGGATGGCTTATACTATATTTGGTTAGTCACTTGCACTCTGTTTACCTGTTCTGCTTTGATACTTACCAAGTAATTGATAGAAGGAACATTTTCAGAGTTGATGTGTTAGTTAACTTGAAATTAATGGGCATCTGCATCGATTTTGGTTGATACACTGTTGTGGCAGAGTTCAACAATTCATTTTCGTATGATTTAGCTGAGTTATTTATTGGTCTATTAAAATTTCTGCAATTTATTGGCATATTGCAGTGTGTCTCATGTTCAGATTATGGGACGATTGCTGTCACCTGCCTTTGGGGTTGATATTCTTGAGCCCTCTGGAAAATTTGTGTTAAAGGTTAATGGTTATACCCAACCCAGCATGCCTCAGGATTCAAGTGACGACTCTAGTGTAGAATTGCAGAGGGGCGTAAGTGGAAACGTATCTGAGGCCACAGAGTATGAATTGGTTGAGGAGGATGATTCAGATGATGAGTTTGTTCTGTAATGGCTGTTAGATATAAATTAATAATATGTGTCGTTTTGGGTCCCAACTTGGGGACTAAATACTATTTCAGCTGGATTCAGAAGAGGTATTTATCAAGCTTAATTAACTTACCAAGTAATTGGTACGAGGAACATTTTCAGAGTTGATGTGTTAGTTAACTTGAAATTAATGGGCATCCGCATCAATTTTGGTTGATACACCGTTGTGGCAGAGTTTAACAATTCTTTTTTGTATGATTTAGCTGAGTTGTTTATTGGTCTATTAAAAATTCTGCATTTTATTGGCATATTGCAGTGTATCTCATGTTCAGATTATGGGACGATTGCTGTCTCCTGCCTTCGGGGTCGATATACTTAATTGGCCATATTTCCATTGTTATTTAAGTTATAAATGTTTCTTATGAGGTTGGTAGCCTGTATATATCACATGTATTGATGCATCGTGCAAAACTGCCATAACTGCTTGTTACGTTATAACATTTTGACTTCAATTTTTTATTAAATATATTTCACTTTTTATTTATAGAATTACACTAAACTAGTACGATTTTGGCTGAAGAAGAAGTTGTCGGGATGAAGTAAAAACAAAGAGATAAAAATAAGAAGTAATTTATTTGTACATTAAAAGTGTAATTCTTTTTAATCCTATTTTAAACAAAATAGTATAAATAATACCTGTTAAAACTCGATTGTCAAATGACTCGTACAATTTTGAAACTAAAGAATCTGTCATGCTTTGGATAGGAAATAGTCATTACCTTATTTTTTAAACTACAAAGATTTTATAATTCCATTAAAACGTTACATTTCCTCCTAAACCAAGCCCAGAAATTATGAATCAAAAATGAAAAAACAATATATATTATTGCCCCTATAAATAGACACAGTAAAACTGTAACAAGTGATGACAAAGTTGCTAAAATGTTTAATTTAATGTCACCCTACAAGGCGGCAGGTTGCTCTAAAGCTTACACCAAACATTTCATTTGAACAATTATTTCAATGACATCCAAGCTTTTGTTGAAAAGAACAAGCTTCTGTTTCAGTTTGCCTTGGCTTTTGCTGGAGATGGAAGTAACTGCATCACAGAAAGCAGAAATCTTACAACCATGTGAAACATCCTCTTACAAGATGAACTGGATCTCAGTTCTGGGTATCAAGCTCATAGCTTGTATGTTCTTTTTACCAGACAATGAAGTTTTAATTTCCAAATTTCACATTTGACTTGCCAACACCTATTTTGATATGGTACCATAATATCAATAAAGATTAACAGAGTTGAATTGGTACCTGGTAACAAGAGATGAGAGAAGAAACAAATCCAAAGGCTCCAGTTACACGAGGGGTAACTTTCTTGGGTGCCAATTGAAGCAGTCCAACAGCCACCACAATGTCCATGGCTGCTTTGACGAGGGCAAGGGACCTATCATTTGATTTTTGAAGTTTAGCACGGTATTCCTCATTCTGCAATAATAGAGCACAAGGAAATTGAAGAGGCAAGAGAGGTTGTGGTTAGTGGATATCTCATTGGGCCAAACATATAATCGTCATCAAGAGTTTGATGCACTTACTTGATACTTATCACTGTTCTTAAGATCTTTCTCTAATTTCTTCATAGATGCAGAAAGCCTACCCAGCTCCCCAATCTGCATATGGCATGATATAATGGATAAGCAAACTAGTGATCAGGGAAAATATACTTATACAAAGAATCCAGTGGCTAAAAGAAACATGGAGCAACAAACCTCAACCAAGGTGGTACAAATTGAGGAACCCATCCAACAATAAAGAGATATCCGCCCCATCAACTCAGCACTTTCTTTGTTCTACAGAAAATAAAATATCTTAGCTAGCCCTTGCAAAAATTTCAGGCAGAAACCAATAATGACAATAGGAACTGAAGAAAATGCAAAGGGCACCTCACCTTATAAATGCCCGATCTGCTAAGCCAAACAATTTGATCCAGAAACAAGAAGGTTGACAATAAGGCATTTTTGGACTGCAAAATGCAAAGAATTAAAATATCGATAAGACAAAGAGGATTAAATTACCATGTATAAACCAATTCGGTAGTCCATTTATACCTTTCCCAGCAGAACTAGAGGAAGGGGAGTTCCTTGGGGAACTGGGCTAATAAGACTATGCAAGTCATTCACAAACTGCAAGATTGACAGTAAAAACAGATTATGCCAAGATGATAAACATAGAAATGTAATTTCAGTATCAGTACTTATCCAAACATGTCAATTCTAAACAAAAGAATAATACGTAAATATCACATCAAGGATTCCACTGTTAAGATCTTTCTTAGTTTTACCGTTCTTCATAGAAATAAAACCAAGAAAAGCAGATCAAAACTACCTTTATAGCAGTTAGTTGATTGATATATTAGTTGATTAATATACAGGAGTAGAGAAGAAAGTACCTTAAAAAGACGGAAAACTTTCCGGGCTAAGCTGGTGTTTTTGTCAACATTTTGGGCAGTACCAGGCTGTCCATTACTTAAGAATTTAGAGCCATATTGTATAGCCCTGCATATCTTGTCTCTGGCTTCAGCCTTATTCAAATACAAAACAACAAGAGCAAGCTCGGCTCTAGTTGTATCTAGTGTACTCATTTTTTATAACTGCAAATTCCAACTACTCAAACTTCATTACAATTTACCAAACAAAGAAAATTTGGCCTGACTGTGTACCAAAATCATGCCATTAACATAACTATCAAGAAGCACAGAACAGTCCTCAAACCAACACCAACAGACCCAGAAAGGCAATGATAATATCAATAATAATAAAGAGATTTATTAGTTACAATGTTACTCACAAAAGCACAAACAGATGAATCAAATCAGAAAATCCCAACAACTCAAATCATAAATAGAAATAAAACAATAGTAAACGAGTAAAAAATAATACCCAATTATAAACCAAAACAGGACACAAAATCAATAAAGCCCAGCACGAAATAAACAAAATTCCAGTAGAAACCGACTCTTTGAATACATACAACTTAGATCAGAACGCAATAAAGGAAAATAAATAAAGAAAGAAAGAATTGATTTTTATGTTAAATTAGCGAGAAAAAACATGACAAGATTGAAGAAGAGTACCAGGAAAAGTGCCCAACGACTTGGCCTATATTTCAGAGAAA
The DNA here is from genome assembly GCF_011075055.1 of Mangifera indica. Taxonomy (NCBI): domain Eukaryota; kingdom Viridiplantae; phylum Streptophyta; class Magnoliopsida; order Sapindales; family Anacardiaceae; genus Mangifera; species Mangifera indica. The sequence goes on from NC_058141.1 coordinate 19,658,891, forward strand.
GAAAAGTTTAAGGCTTCTCTTTAGAGCTTTGCTTTGCAGCGTCAGCAGCTCTTGTGCTTTTCGTTATTGATTTTGCTTTCTCTATTGACCTGCGCTTACCTTAATGATAAGGCCTTGTTTGGTCTTCTAGTTTCCATTAAAATTTTAAAAAAAATTATCACGTTTTCAGTTTTAGCGATAGGGCCCACGCCACTTCCATCCTCACAGTTCAGCTCCAAATGTTATAAAAATTGACGGACAAGATTGCTTTCTTTTTATTTATCATTTTGGGCAGTAACCGTAGACAACTTTGGCTCCTGAATAAATTATATGTATATACTGTAATATTAGTAATTAATTATTATATTGATATTAAGAATATGACATTATTTTATAAAATCTCTAAGATTTTTTTTGGTTGGTATTATCAAATCAAGTATTAATTAATTAAATTATTTTATAAGTTGTATATAAAAAATATTTTTTATGTTATTTATTATTTTAATTAAAAATTTTGTTATTTTTTTAAAATTTTAATATATAAAGATAAAAATTATATCATATTTAAAATTATTTTAATAATATTTTAATACTAAAAATAAAAATTGAATTACCTTTATATTGTCACATCATTTATAATAAAAAATTATCAAATCCTTTATAGTAGAAAAATCTTATCCCCAGAAAGAAACTACAAAACCATGGATAACAACTCTGGTATAGCACCGACTTTTGTTTTTCTTATAGAAAGAATTAAACTTTCGAAATTTCTTATTAAAAGATCTAAACTTTCAGACTTTCCTATTGAATAGAATAAACTTTAACATTTCAATAGAATAAAGTTGTAGTTTCATGATCAGGTGTTGTTTCCTAAAAATAAACTGGGATCCTTCAGTGTTGAGATGGATGACTCTGCAGAGGTCAAATATGGTTTCTCCTTTACAATAAAAGGAAAAGTTCAAGCAATTATAAGAGTTTTATAGGTGGCAGCTGGTGCGCTGTCAAGAATTCAGTCACATACTTCAGCAGCCTTCTAAATATTTATACTTTCATCCTCCTTTCAGGCATTATAAATAAGAGACTGAAATCTCAAATATAGCAAAGAATTATAAAATGTCAACTGAAGGCTTATAGTGAATGCCTAAATCAGAATCAACATTCAACCAACTAGTGAAATCTATTTGTAAAATTTATATGCAGCTTCCTCCACGCATTTATTATCAGTAAGGTAATTCAAGAACCTTTTCCCATCTCTCTGAACAGCAAGAGAAGGATTTGGCTGCAAATGGTGGTCGAGAAGATAACAGAAATAAAGAGAAAAGTTATACATTTATAAACATTATGACATTGATATCGTTAATTAGCATATGATCAAGCATCAACACTAGACAGATATGAATGATACCTATGTTTCATACAGATAATGAAACAACAACCATACACAGAGAAGATACTGAAGGCGATGACTGCTATTTCCTGGAGAACAAACTTTTCAACTTCCCTCTTTCCAGTCGCTCAAGTAGCTTCTTAGCACCAGGGATGTCCATCTCTGAAAGTTTTTTGAGATACCCAATTGCTCCATATGAAATCATCAATTTCTTACATTTCTTACTTGAAGAAAGAGAGGCAAGGCAGGAAACAGCATATTTTTTTGCAGTGTTTTGTGGACTAGGGTCAAGCAATTGGACCAGATTTGGCACACTTTTATCATCCTTTTTGACTTCTCTGCAATTGTGAGAATAAGTTGTCAAGATTGAAATTGCTTGGGCAGAAACCTCTCTAACACCGTTTGATTTAGCCTCAAGCATTTTGACAAGCACAGGAATGCACCCTACTTCACCCACCAATTTCTTCATCTCTGTTGTGGTGCTAACCTTACAAATAGCTGAAGAGGCAGCTTGTTGTGCACCCAATGATCCAGATTTAAGCACATGGACTAACCGAGGAAGGAAGTTGAGAGAAATCAAAGTCTCAATAGAAACTGAACCAACTAGATTCCTCAATGACCCAACTCCAGACTCTTGAGGCAAAGGACCATCCAGGTAAGCCAATAGGCTTCGGACTCCACCTTCTGAAACAACTGACCTTCTTAGATTCTCATTGCTGGCAGTGAGATTCTGCAAGCATTCAGCGGCATATTCTTTAGACCCCAACAAAATTCCACAATCTAGGAGATTTATCATGACCTTGACGATCCCTTCTTCAGCAAGTGTTTGTCGAACTTCAGGGACAGCTGATATGTTCTTCAAAGTACATGCTGCTGCTGACTGTGAAACAGAATCACCAGTTTGACAGATCTCAATTAGAGGTCGTACTCCACCATGCCCAACAATTGCTCGGGCTGTTTCTTCTGAGATTGACAATCTCTGAAGAGAAATTGTAGCCTTCTCTTTACCCAGTGAACTCCCAGATTCAACAAGCCTAATTAGTGGTGCCAAAACACCTTCTGAAACAAGCCAATTTTCACAGCTGCCTGATTCTGCAAGTGAGCAAATTACAGTCACAGTCTTTTCTCGTATTTTAGGAGATGTTGCCGTTAACAGTTGGACTAAAGCAGTAATATTGCTCCGCCCTAAAACAGACAAAACATTTTTTTCATCCTCTTTCATGACCTCCACAAGGCCATCAAGAGCTCTGTGCTTCGCCTCCAATTGCCCGATCTGAAGCCGTGCAAGTAGTTCCCTTAAATTGCCATGTGCTGCAGCAGTCTCACCTTCTGCTGAAGAACCAGCCACAGACAAAGGCAAAGTAGCCTCACCAAGCACCCCTGTCTTGATCAAAAGTCCACAATCTCTTAAATTCAAATCCAATTTCCCTGATAAGGCATCAAGATCACTTTGCATCCTAAGTTTCCCTTCATACTTCTCCTTCACACACAAGTCTGCCAAGTCAATTACTTCCTTCAAGGTATTTGACACTTCCTGCAGTTGCTCCTTACAAAGTGTATTTTTGGAGAAGTAAGGATGGCTTGACAAGTCAGATAAATGAGACGGGATCTGCTCCAATTTCAAAATTATCATCTTCCACCTACCAGGAAACCCTTTAACTTCTCTAGCCTTATCAAGAGCCTCTGGAACTAGTTCTTGTGCATGTAACAACCAGTCATCAGCTGATTCAATATCTGGCAAGACACTACTGCCACCATCTTCCACCATGATTTCAGTCTGGTTTCCAATCAAACAGGTCTGCGGGAGTTGTTTTAACCAAAAAGCCAAACCTTTAGATGATGACCCAGATGAGAAAATATGTGAAGAAATGATATTTGATAGAAAACTAAAAAGCCAGTGTAGCAGTTGCAACCATTCAAACAAGTAAATTATAAACTAAGATTGCCATTAATATAAGACAGAAATAAAAAACAAATAGGACAGCACCAAGAACCCCGAGAATCTTGTATGATCACACAAAGCTTGTTTGCTGAAAACAATGCCCGACCAACAAAATCGAAGTACCTATAGAAGCCCCACAATCTTTTCCATAGCTTCGTCAAGTGATCATTAAATGCCAACCATATTTAATTATTTTTACTAAAAGGGGCACTCATAGATAACACCAATACTAACATATGGTTCACAAAAAACGAAAGAAGCTACTTTTCACTGCCAAAGAGTGCCGTCTAATTAAGAACGTCGGCTAGAAATTTATTAAGTGTCAAAACAACCGTTTGTGTATCGAAGTAAAACCAGTTAATTTTGAGGGGCATATTATTGATAATAAAAAATCAAGGCTGCAACTTTACTTTTCAACACAGAACAATATTACAGCATATGATAAATTTTCTATGGCTCTGATCTACATCCTACATCCAAGGGTCAAGATTTCTCAAGTGTCAGATAAAAGTTTCAGTCTTAGTTGAATTACCAATTTTATCCCTAACAATTTAGCTAGCCTCGTTCGAGAAAGAGAGATGCTTGACTTGGAAGAGAAGATCCGAGTCTCTATCTACAGTTGTATGCATGTAGAGTGTATTTAAATTCTCCAAGACGGACCAACCCCCACAAAAAATTACAAAATGCCTTTAACTGCTATAACTTCCCTTAAAATTTAAACCACTCAGAGATATTTACAGCTACCAAACAGTGGCCATTTCTCTTCAGTTTGTGGGCAAGCACAAAAAAAACCCTTAGGATTACGACAGCCAACGAATTTAATTAGAACAAAAGAAACCCAAGTGCAGAGGAAAAGAACAAATAATAGAGAGAAAAAAAGAAATAACCTCTTCCCTTCTACTCACCGAGTAAAAATCAAAGTAAACAACAACCCAAAAAAAAAAAAATTCAAGAACCGACCTTTAAGACTCAGAAACTGGAAATTTGTCCCTTTTTTTTTCTGCCGAAAGCTACCCAATATAGCCTGATCTTTAAACTTATCTCCCAACTGCAACCAAGAAATGATTCCAAGAATCACCAACTCTATTCATCTCTCGGTCTCTGCCCTTAATCCCAATAATGCCTCAAACTCGGCAACCAACAACAGCTAGATCAATAAAACTCTGTCTCTCTAGAGTCTCAGAACAGAATCAGAAACACCATAAACTGTTCTTATTTCCTATCAGAGAAACAGACACCAAACGGTCGAAATCACTTAAAAACCCGAAGAAAACCAATCTTCAACCAAGAAAAACTTAGTTTTATATTAAGAAATTACAAATAAAATATGTAAACTTTGACAGAACAGGACACGGATATAATATAACAATAACATTCAAAAATCAAATTTCTTCAAATCTCCCTTCTCACTCTTCTCATTTAGAAGCTAGCTGTGCCTGTGTCAGTCTCCGTCTCTGTGTCTCTTGGATTCTCTCTTTTAAAAAAAAAAAGAAAATGCTCCTTTTTCATATTCTACGCAGCAGTAATATCAGAAAAAGAAATAGGACGTTCCAGTCTTTCAGAGAGATAAAAGGGATATAATACGGACAAAGTTGCTTAACTATCGAGCATCATTAGGAATCGTACGGTTGTGATTGCTTGAGGTCAGAGATTCCGACCGTTGGGATGGGGTGAAATTTAAATCTGCTTATGAAAATTTTTACGTTACCGAGATGATGATGTGGCTTTTAAACGCCACGTGGGTGTAGGGATGGTAATGTCTTTTCAAAGTTTAGGGTTCATGGTTGCCGCATTGCACGTGTGAGGAGGATAAGTCGTGGAAAGGGGTGCGGATGTAGAGTGCAATTACAATATTGCACTTAACAAGAATACAAATTTCGAATGTGCCACTGAAGAAGTGATTAGTATTTAAAATGGGACAGCTGGGAGAATATAACATGGGGCCTGGCTAATTAATGTACTCAAACGCAATTATAGTGTATTATTTTTTTTAAAGTTGGCTTCATGCTTATCATCTATGTGGCATTTTCTTTTTTATTTTTAATTTAATTTAATATTAGATATATCAAATTCAAATTTTGAATTGAACTTCTTTCATAACATGTTGAGTTGAGATTACGAATTCATGCAAAGTATTTATTTATATTTTTTTTATCCTCAAACTTTATCAATTTGAGATATATTTTGAGTGACGAATTATAGTTTATATAGTAAATAAATGAAAAAATGATTAAGGGGCCTAACCTAATGTGAAAAAAATGTAGATCACTCTTAAACGTGAATTCAAATCAAATTAAAATCGAATTCAAATAAAATTAATTCAAAGTTGAGTTTAATTTTTTTAATTTGACAACGAGTTTGTTGAATAAACTAATGAAAAATTATTGAAGAAAAATAAAGGTTGCCGAAAACAAAAAAAACAATTATCAGAGAAAAAGTTAAAATTAAAGAAAAATCATTGAAAAAAATAAACTTGGCAATAACTTTTGATGACTTGATAGAATTGGAATTAGCTCAATTTGATCTTAAGTTGTAATTACCTTTGCTTGAACTTCATTCGTTTAATTTAAATTATGATCCAAACCTACATCGGTTTTGATTGTGTCCATTGTCATTCTTAGTCTAGCGTTTGAATTTCAAATTTCAAAACTTGAAAAAAATCGTTAAAAAAAAAGAACTTGTCAGTAATTTTCAATTAACTCCATTTAACCTGAAATTGTGACTTACTTTGTTTGAATTTCATTCATTCAATCCAAATTATAATCGAAACTCAAATCGATTCTGATTGTGTCTACTGTCCGTACTTAATCTAGCTTTCGAATTTCAAAACGACTTTTTTTTTTTTTTTTAAAGAAAAGTGCTGTTTTTTTTTTTTTTTCAGCACAAAACGAGAACAGGCTTTAAGCTAAAGCTAAGAGCGAGCGTACCAGGACGCGTGTTTGCAGTTTGGGCCCAGGCCAGGCTGTGCCTGGGCAGGAATTGAAGCGGTGTTATGTAATTGTCTTTGTATTGCTTGTCTAAGGCCTGTTCACCGACCCGCCCATTCTCGGCTTTTTCAACCCACCCGTACACTACAAAATAACCCGAGCCCCAGAAATGCGAAGAACGATGCCAATAAAATTGTACAGCTGTTTTCCATCTAAATTAGAAAAAGGCACACACCCCACACGTGTTTGTTATTTTTTATATTTTGTCTTTATCTAGATGTAGAATTTCATAATGAGTGGTTGCATTTAACTCCGTTTTCATCATCTAGGAGGCGTCGGTAGCACCTATTAATTAATGACCTTGATTTCGGATTGAAGGCTTACCAACTCAAATGCAATAACCATCTTTACATGCTCTCGACGAAATTTAGTTTCATCGGTGGCTAAAATACTATTTTTCACACTCAAATTTTAATTTATTTTCAAAAATATATTTATAAAGTTTCAAATATTTATATTTCTATTTATCTCTAAACTTTTATTAAATTTTTTTATAAATCTAAATATAAAACTATTATTTTCCCTATAAATTTCAAACCCACAAAATTTATATTATTTTTTATTTAATTTTAAAAATTAATATTTTTTTAATTTAATTATTTTTCAAGTTTAAAAATTGACTTTTTCTCCCCCCAAGTTTAGGGTTTCATCTCATATTTGTTTTTCACTTACCGCCCTCTCTCAACTTTTTAAAAAGTTTTAGTTAAACCTAAGGTTTAGCTCCGTTTTCAAATCACCACCAATGACCTTTTTCGTCTATCTCTAACATCCAAGACCTAATTATCATGATATCTCCTCCATCTTTTTCCTATTTCTCTTCAATCTCACGTAAAACCCAATCAAAATTGGGGATGCATGCATGCTCTCCCGTCCCTCGTGAGACCTTTTAAAAGTAAAACTTGATAATAATCAGATTTGGCTTCCAACTTCTACACACTTGAAGTTTGATTTAAAATGCATGCATAATTTCTGATTCATGCTAATCTCTCACTTGTTAGCCACAGTTCCCAATTAAGCGTTGGCACGACAGTAATTGAAATTTGTATTGCCCAATCCACTAGTCCAAGAAGGTGACAGATTTATATATATATAATTTTTCTTGTAGCTGAGAATTGATATTCATGGTAGCATAAGTATTATCGAGATCCAATGTCTCGTATTGCGTCCATGTGGAAAACTGCAAAAAGGGACGGTTCCCATTTCCCCCAACTCCAAAAGGAGCGTCTTTGTTTTTCCTAGGGGAGAGGATTATGAAGCATGGTAACCCAAGTTTCAATTGTTACAAGTTTTGAACCTCAAGCGATGCCCGCTTAACTGGGTTTTCTAGTTTGTCAATATCGTTGAAAGCCTCCCAAGGCACCAGCAAGCATCAAGAATTTGAAACTTGACTAGTTTGCTATCATAAACGATGACCTACAGCATAAAAGAATCTCAATCCAAGCATCTATCAATTAAAGCTCAAAGTTGACACAGCAGCAGGCATAAAAAAAAGTTACCGATTATCCATAAATTGATCACCATCTTACTTTATAAATTATAAGCCACTGAGAGAGACAACCCACTTTCCAATAAAGTTCCAAAAACACTTTGTCGAAACTTTTACTTGTCTATGAGTGCTTCACTTTCACTTCAGAATTTATAGTTTGTATTAGATTACAGCTGAGAATCTATGCGATTAACTACTGATCATCATCATCGTAGCCATTGATTGTATGACAACGAAGTAAGAAAAAAGTATAATAGCGAACTTGATTTATTCGATTTGGTAAGCGATAGAATGCTTTTTTCTAATCCAAGTTTCTCCTTCACCTTCAATAAAGAAATTTCTAGGAGATCATTACATGCATATGTTACATGTGCCTGGCCAATCAGGCTCACTCAATGATTGATAATCTTAACCTCGATGATTCAGACTGATTGCGCCAGCCATGTATAATTGAGCCAGTAAACACGTGTAGTAAGAGAACTACAACGTTTGTCCTTTGTATTGTTTGTTTGTTAATCTTCCCTAACCTAGAACTTATAAAAGAGTTTCTCTCTTGATAAACTACTATAAGTACTGTGAACTTTCTTGAAGTGAGATTCTCAAGTGTGTTTTCACCGCTCTTGTACTATAATATATATTGTACAATGCAGTATATCTATACAAATATTTTAAGTATTGGACGCTTGGAATTACATGCACTGTGGCAAGAATGATGACGTACTCACCGTTTTGTTGGATAGGACTACAAGATGATCAGAAAGAAAAGAATTAATTTGTAAGTCTAAGCCTTGCGTACGCGTATAAGCAATTAAGCAAACCATCTGATGGACGACTTGGTTATTGATTATTGCTCCTGATATAGCTTAGGATGGCAGTAGGCGGGGCATGCAAGACCAAAAACCCAAATCCCAATCCCCCCTCTCTACAGGGACATCTTTTCCCTTCTCTTATACAAAATGATAAGAAATTTTCGTATTCAAGAGTTTAGGAGATATTTAGGGAAGAAGACAAGGTGATAATATATTTATTTTTGTATTCGACTGTGAAGATTTTAATCGTCTTGTTCCATTTATCATCCCTATCGAAAAATCTCATCTCCAAAACATTTGTTACCAGGCCTCCAAACGTTTGTCTCTTTGACTACTAGTGTGGTGCGGGTAGCTAGATAGTCACAAAGGAGCTTGTAAACGGTATGTAGCGATAGATACTTCGTGCTCTCGCCCCACAAGAGAGAGAAAAAGAAAAAGAAAATATTAAAAACCAAGGAAAACAGTTAAAACTTAGAGTGAACGATTTCAACCAGTCATGCTAGGAAAGGACCGTGTTTTACTTCTTTCTAGGCTCTAGTCATTGGGATATTATTGCGGATCACATCTCAGTGTCTCACATATAACATAACCCACACACCTTTATATGTTAACTTTATTATCGTCTTAATCAATTGAACAGCACATGTAACATAAAAAGAGTCTCTAAGGGAACATAACTTGCATGTCAAATGATTATTTGAAGAACCTGAACATGGAAAACAGTAACATATATTTGTCATAAGTTTTACTGTACATGTTTTCAAACTTATGTTTATCATCACTCAAAACAGCATGCAACAACTTCAAATGGCTTAAGCTTCTTATCCCTCTGTAAAGAAGCCAGCTCTGGCTATTTATCTAACACGAACATGGATCACAGATTTGGTGGAGACCCACTAAAGGTTGGAGGAACCACAACAGAAGAAGAAACCTTGAACCTCTTACTCCTCGAACCTTCATGGCTGGCACTAATTTCTGGGCCATCAATCCACCCGGTCATTTGATCCATGAACCCATGATCTCCAACGCTAACTTCTCCAATATCTGACCCATCTGAATCCACCCCAGGTTGCCGGAACCCGATCCATTCACTGCTACAATCAGAAACACTAGAGCTTTCCCAAGATGTTGGCTCGTCTGCTACATGGGGCACGATGATGCTAGGTTGCACAACTTTTTCAATGTTCTTTATGCTCATGAAGCTTTGGTATTGGTAGCTCCTGAAGTGGAATATACTAGCAAAAGTGCAGTGATCACTCACTCTACTTTTTGTTGACTTATTATTTTCTGAATTCCTAGCCATGATACTTTGTAGGTTCTTGCTCAGTTTGGCCTTCAAGGTAGAGAAGCTAAATCCAGGGCGCTGATAATCTGACTCAGATATGAAACCTCCATTAGAAGGGGAGGAACCCGATTGGATCGAAGGATGAACGGAGGCAAAATTGGTTCGAGCATTTTCCCCACGTAGGGCTCGAGCCGCTTCATCATAGGCTCTGGCAGCTTCTTCTGGTGTATCATATGTTCCTAACCATAGTCTCACACGTTGAGATGAGTCCTTGATTTCTGCCACCCATCTGCCCGAGGGCCTTTGCCGGACTCCAACAAACCTGCGAACCCCTGGTTTTGTTGGCTGAGCCTGAACCTTGGCGTTTGTAGCTGCGGTCTGTTTAGTTGATTCAGGCCCTGCCATCGGCACCTGAATTACAAAGTACTGATGTGTTGCTCTATATATAAGGTGGCCACTATCTCGGACTGATGATTTATGGGTATAACTGAATAACACCCGTCTATATATTATTTTCTATATTGTCTTTTTCCTCTTATTATTTTAATCTTCAATCATGTATTTGATGAACTTTGCAAACTGCATTGGCTTGGCTCCATATCCATGAACTCGGCTTATGAAACTTCGTCATTCCTACAATATAAAATTCAGAGATCGATCATTTACAAGACGATTTAAGTTCAGTAGTGCTGGCAAGAACCACTAACCCAGCTGCGAAGAGAAAATCCATGGCAAAAATAATCAATCAAAAACATAGAAATTTGACTTAGTTTGATAATACATCTATTTGATTAATTTAAGAAGAAAATTATTTTAAATTCGTTACATTGCATCAAATAGGTTTTCTAATATAGTGGAACCAAAAATACAATATTTCCCTAACTTAAATTTTTCAGTCTCTTGTGATTGACTTTGGGACGATTTAATGTACTTCTAGGATGAACAATAACAAAATCCTCGGAACAACCGTTCAAAAGTCATTTTATCTTTGGAATGATTCTGCTCCATTATTTCATTGTTTAGAACGCTCGTTCGTTTTCGTTATTCCATCATTTTAAAACTTTAAATTGACATGTTTTCGAATATGAGTTCCTTTTAGTTAACATCGTCTTTGACAGACCTTACAGCCATGAAGAGTCGAAGGCCATCAGCTTAAGAATTAAAGACCAAGCCGCTTGATAATGACTTGATTAGAAGAAGCTAAATCTCTTAATCATATAAAATTACAGAGACAAAACGACAGAAGAAAGGCGGTCCGATTTTGTCAGCTTGTAAATGAAGAACGGATTTGGAACGTTGGATCTCATTTCCAATTTTAATATCCGGCGCGAAAATTAGTTTAATTGAGAGTGACGTGGAGATTACCGTTGGAATTTAGCACTTGGTGATTGAGTGACTTGTGTGGGCTCCAAAAACTGTGTCGTTTCTGCTGGTTGTTACGTTCCTCACCCAATTGCCCATTTTTTTGAACAGAATTATACCATTACTTACGGATCATTAATTTGTTTTAGCATTAAATTAGCGGGTAATTAAGGCACAAAGCGTTGTCGTTATGTTAATAAATGGGCCATGGATTATGACTATAGTCACGTAATGCGGCCTTAGATTCCCAATATTTTCGGTCCCTTGTGGTTGGAAATGAGAATTTTGTTGATTAGCTACTGGATTTTGCAGTTAAGACACGTGTGGAATGACACGTGGTACGTGCCAGAATTACCCTGCCAATCACATTGCATTATTAACTAAATGATTACAATTAGAAGGATAATAAACTCCATCTTATCTTGGGATTATTTTAGATTAATTTGAGAATCCAACGGTTCAAAATGGTTGTATAAATCATTTAATGTGGAATGAGGCAACATGTTCCCCTTCAAGTTAACTTATCGTTGAATTTTTCATCCATGTTTGGTAGCAAAATTCAATCGCCCATGCCTCGATAATTTCAATAATTCCAGGTTGAACCAATCTTCCACTCAAGACTAGTCAGAAAATCTTATAAATAAAAAGGTTTATTATTATTTTTCAAATATGTTACCATATAATATTGTCAATATATATATGGTGATTCCTTCATTTATTGGCATTTTTTACTTGACACAGTTTAAGTTTAAAAGAATAAATTTGAGATTGGTTTGATATCAATGTGTTAAACTTCAAATTTGATTCGAAAATAATTTAATTTTAAATTTGATTTAAATTGATTTAAACTCTAATATTCAAATTAACTTGAATTCGGCTTGGTTTTATAAAAATAAATCTAATGTTTAGCCTAAATTTGAATAACTTAGAATGAATCTAACCCTATCTGTTTATTATTGGTGCTAAAAATCAAACCAACAAAAATATACTAAATTATGATTGTAATTTAATGTAAGAGATTAGAAATACCGAAATGATGATGATGAGGGTAACATTTTTAACTATAAACTAACTTATTCCCAAAAAAAAAAAAAAAGAGAGACACTTTTGAACTACCTTTATAGGATAATAGACAAAGTTACAAATGTAAGATCGTCGTGTTGTGCTAATTTAGCAAAAAATTATTCTTATCCCATAACAATATAGGAGGAAAAATGTGTGTTAAAGAAATCATGATAAGTGTTTATAATGATCAAAATAACCCGAGCCCCAGAAATGCGAAGAACGATGCCAATAAAATTGTACAGCTGTTTTCCATCTAAATTAGAAAAAGGCACACACCCCACACGTGTTTGTTATTTTTTATATTTTGTCTTTATCTAGATGTAGAATTTCATAATGAGTGGTTGCATTTAACTCCGTTTTCATCATCTAGGAGGCGTCGGTAGCACCTATTAATTAATGACCTTGATTTCGGATTGAAGGCTTACCAACTCAAATGCAATAACCATCTTTACATGCTCTCGACGAAATTTAGTTTCATCGGTGGCTAAAATACTATTTTTCACACTCAAATTTTAATTTATTTTCAAAAATATATTTATAAAGTTTCAAATATTTATATTTCTATTTATCTCTAAACTTTTATTAAATTTTTTTATAAATCTAAATATAAAACTATTATTTTCCCTATAAATTTCAAACCCACAAAATTTATATTATTTTTTATTTAGTTTTAAAAATTAATATTTTTTTAATTTAATTATTTTTCAAGTTTAAAAATTGACTTTTTCTCCCCCCAAGTTTAGGGTTTCATCTCATATTTGTTTTTCACTTACCGCCCTCTCTCAACTTTTTAAAAAGTTTTAGTTAAACCTAAGGTTTAGCTCCGTTTTCAAATCACCACCAATGACCTTTTTCGTCTATCTCTAACATCCAAGACCTAATTATCATGATATCTCCTCCATCTTTTTCCTATTTCTCTTCAATCTCACGTAAAACCCAATCAAAATTGGGGATGCATGCATGCTCTCCCGTCCCTCGTGAGACCTTTTAAAAGTAAAACTTGATAATAATCAGATTTGGCTTCCAACTTCTACACACTTGAAGTTTGATTTAAAATGCATGCATAATTTCTGATTCATGCTAATCTCTCACTTGTTAGCCACAGTTCCCAATTAAGCGTTGGCACGACAGTAATTGAAATTTGTATTGCCCAATCCACTAGTCCAAGAAGGTGACAGATTTATATATATATAATTTTTCTTGTAGCTGAGAATTGATATTCATGGTAGCATAAGTATTATCGAGATCCAATGTCTCGTATTGCGTCCATGTGGAAAACTGCAAAAAGGGACGGTTCCCATTTCCCCCAACTCCAAAAGGAGCGTCTTTGTTTTTCCTAGGGGAGAGGATTATGAAGCATGGTAACCCAAGTTTCAATTGTTACAAGTTTTGAACCTCAAGCGATGCCCGCTTAACTGGGTTTTCTAGTTTGTCAATATCGTTGAAAGCCTCCCAAGGCACCAGCAAGCATCAAGAATTTGAAACTTGACTAGTTTGCTATCATAAACGATGACCTACAGCATAAAAGAATCTCAATCCAAGCATCTATCAATTAAAGCTCAAAGTTGACACAGCAGCAGGCATAAAAAAAAGTTACCGATTATCCATAAATTGATCACCATCTTACTTTATAAATTATAAGCCACTGAGAGAGACAACCCACTTTCCAATAAAGTTCCAAAAACACTTTGTCGAAACTTTTACTTGTCTATGAGTGCTTCACTTTCACTTCAGAATTTATAGTTTGTATTAGATTACAGCTGAGAATCTATGCGATTAACTACTGATCATCATCATCGTAGCCATTGATTGTATGACAACGAAGTAAGAAAAAAGTATAATAGCGAACTTGATTTATTCGATTTGGTAAGCGATAGAATGCTTTTTTCTAATCCAAGTTTCTCCTTCACCTTCAATAAAGAAATTTCTAGGAGATCATTACATGCATATGTTACATGTGCCTGGCCAATCAGGCTCACTCAATGATTGATAATCTTAACCTCGATGATTCAGACTGATTGCGCCAGCCATGTATAATTGAGCCAGTAAACACGTGTAGTAAGAGAACTACAACGTTTGTCCTTTGTATTGTTTGTTTGTTAATCTTCCCTAACCTAGAACTTATAAAAGAGTTTCTCTCTTGATAAACTACTATAAGTACTGTGAACTTTCTTGAAGTGAGATTCTCAAGTGTGTTTTCACCGCTCTTGTACTATAATATATATTGTACAATGCAGTATATCTATACAAATATTTTAAGTATTGGACGCTTGGAATTACATGCACTGTGGCAAGAATGATGACGTACTCACCGTTTTGTTGGATAGGACTACAAGATGATCAGAAAGAAAAGAATTAATTTGTAAGTCTAAGCCTTGCGTACGCGTATAAGCAATTAAGCAAACCATCTGATGGACGACTTGGTTATTGATTATTGCTCCTGATATAGCTTAGGATGGCAGTAGGCGGGGCATGCAAGACCAAAAACCCAAATCCCAATCCCCCCTCTCTACAGGGACATCTTTTCCCTTCTCTTATACAAAATGATAAGAAATTTTCGTATTCAAGAGTTTAGGAGATATTTAGGGAAGAAGACAAGGTGATAATATATTTATTTTTGTATTCGACTGTGAAGATTTTAATCGTCTTGTTCCATTTATCATCCCTATCGAAAAATCTCATCTCCAAAACATTTGTTACCAGGCCTCCAAACGTTTGTCTCTTTGACTACTAGTGTGGTGCGGGTAGCTAGATAGTCACAAAGGAGCTTGTAAACGGTATGTAGCGATAGATACTTCGTGCTCTCGCCCCACAAGAGAGAGAAAAAGAAAAAGAAAATATTAAAAACCAAGGAAAACAGTTAAAACTTAGAGTGAACGATTTCAACCAGTCATGCTAGGAAAGGACCGTGTTTTACTTCTTTCTAGGCTCTAGTCATTGGGATATTATTGCGGATCACATCTCAGTGTCTCACATATAACATAACCCACACACCTTTATATGTTAACTTTATTATCGTCTTAATCAATTGAACAGCACATGTAACATAAAAAGAGTCTCTAAGGGAACATAACTTGCATGTCAAATGATTATTTGAAGAACCTGAACATGGAAAACAGTAACATATATTTGTCATAAGTTTTACTGTACATGTTTTCAAACTTATGTTTATCATCACTCAAAACAGCATGCAACAACTTCAAATGGCTTAAGCTTCTTATCCCTCTGTAAAGAAGCCAGCTCTGGCTATTTATCTAACACGAACATGGATCACAGATTTGGTGGAGACCCACTAAAGGTTGGAGGAACCACAACAGAAGAAGAAACCTTGAACCTCTTACTCCTCGAACCTTCATGGCTGGCACTAATTTCTGGGCCATCAATCCACCCGGTCATTTGATCCATGAACCCATGATCTCCAACGCTAACTTCTCCAATATCTGACCCATCTGAATCCACCCCAGGTTGCCGGAACCCGATCCATTCACTGCTACAATCAGAAACACTAGAGCTTTCCCAAGATGTTGGCTCGTCTGCTACATGGGGCACGATGATGCTAGGTTGCACAACTTTTTCAATGTTCTTTATGCTCATGAAGCTTTGGTATTGGTAGCTCCTGAAGTGGAATATACTAGCAAAAGTGCAGTGATCACTCACTCTACTTTTTGTTGACTTATTATTTTCTGAATTCCTAGCCATGATACTTTGTAGGTTCTTGCTCAGTTTGGCCTTCAAGGTAGAGAAGCTAAATCCAGGGCGCTGATAATCTGACTCAGATATGAAACCTCCATTAGAAGGGGAGGAACCCGATTGGATCGAAGGATGAACGGAGGCAAAATTGGTTCGAGCATTTTCCCCACGTAGGGCTCGAGCCGCTTCATCATAGGCTCTGGCAGCTTCTTCTGGTGTATCATATGTTCCTAACCATAGTCTCACACGTTGAGATGAGTCCTTGATTTCTGCCACCCATCTGCCCGAGGGCCTTTGCCGGACTCCAACAAACCTGCGAACCCCTGGTTTTGTTGGCTGAGCCTGAACCTTGGCGTTTGTAGCTGCGGTCTGTTTAGTTGATTCAGGCCCTGCCATCGGCACCTGAATTACAAAGTACTGATGTGTTGCTCTATATATAAGGTGGCCACTATCTCGGACTGATGATTTATGGGTATAACTGAATAACACCCGTCTATATATTATTTTCTATATTGTCTTTTTCCTCTTATTATTTTAATCTTCAATCATGTATTTGATGAACTTTGCAAACTGCATTGGCTTGGCTCCATATCCATGAACTCGGCTTATGAAACTTCGTCATTCCTACAATATAAAATTCAGAGATCGATCATTTACAAGACGATTTAAGTTCAGTAGTGCTGGCAAGAACCACTAACCCAGCTGCGAAGAGAAAATCCATGGCAAAAATAATCAATCAAAAACATAGAAATTTGACTTAGTTTGATAATACATCTATTTGATTAATTTAAGAAGAAAATTATTTTAAATTCGTTACATTGCATCAAATAGGTTTTCTAATATAGTGGAACCAAAAATACAATATTTCCCTAACTTAAATTTTTCAGTCTCTTGTGATTGACTTTGGGACGATTTAATGTACTTCTAGGATGAACAATAACAAAATCCTCGGAACAACCGTTCAAAAGTCATTTTATCTTTGGAATGATTCTGCTCCATTATTTCATTGTTTAGAACGCTCGTTCGTTTTCGTTATTCCATCATTTTAAAACTTTAAATTGACATGTTTTCGAATATGAGTTCCTTTTAGTTAACATCGTCTTTGACAGACCTTACAGCCATGAAGAGTCGAAGGCCATCAGCTTAAGAATTAAAGACCAAGCCGCTTGATAATGACTTGATTAGAAGAAGCTAAATCTCTTAATCATATAAAATTACAGAGACAAAACGACAGAAGAAAGGCGGTCCGATTTTGTCAGCTTGTAAATGAAGAACGGATTTGGAACGTTGGATCTCATTTCCAATTTTAATATCCGGCGCGAAAATTAGTTTAATTGAGAGTGACGTGGAGATTACCGTTGGAATTTAGCACTTGGTGATTGAGTGACTTGTGTGGGCTCCAAAAACTGTGTCGTTTCTGCTGGTTGTTACGTTCCTCACCCAATTGCCCATTTTTTTGAACAGAATTATACCATTACTTACGGATCATTAATTTGTTTTAGCATTAAATTAGCGGGTAATTAAGGCACAAAGCGTTGTCGTTATGTTAATAAATGGGCCATGGATTATGACTATAGTCACGTAATGCGGCCTTAGATTCCCAATATTTTCGGTCCCTTGTGGTTGGAAATGAGAATTTTGTTGATTAGCTACTGGATTTTGCAGTTAAGACACGTGTGGAATGACACGTGGTACGTGCCAGAATTACCCTGCCAATCACATTGCATTATTAACTAAATGATTACAATTAGAAGGATAATAAACTCCATCTTATCTTGGGATTATTTTAGATTAATTTGAGAATCCAACGGTTCAAAATGGTTGTATAAATCATTTAATGTGGAATGAGGCAACATGTTCCCCTTCAAGTTAACTTATCGTTGAATTTTTCATCCATGTTTGGTAGCAAAATTCAATCGCCCATGCCTCGATAATTTCAATAATTCCAGGTTGAACCAATCTTCCACTCAAGACTAGTCAGAAAATCTTATAAATAAAAAGGTTTATTATTATTTTTCAAATATGTTACCATATAATATTGTCAATATATATATGGTGATTCCTTCATTTATTGGCATTTTTTACTTGACACAGTTTAAGTTTAAAAGAATAAATTTGAGATTGGTTTGATATCAATGTGTTAAACTTCAAATTTGATTCGAAAATAATTTAATTTTAAATTTGATTTAAATTGATTTAAACTCTAATATTCAAATTAACTTGAATTCGGCTTGGTTTTATAAAAATAAATCTAATGTTTAGCCTAAATTTGAATAACTTAGAATGAATCTAACCCTATCTGTTTATTATTGGTGCTAAAAATCAAACCAACAAAAATATACTAAATTATGATTGTAATTTAATGTAAGAGATTAGAAATACCGAAATGATGATGATGAGGGTAACATTTTTAACTATAAACTAACTTATTCCCAAAAAAAAAAAAAAGAGAGACACTTTTGAACTACCTTTATAGGATAATATACAAAGTTACAAATGTAAGATCGTCGTGTTGTGCTAATTTAGCAAAAAATTATTCTTATCCCATAACAATATAGGAGGAAAAATGTGTGTTAAAGAAATCATGATAAGTGTTTATAATGATCAAAAGTTTTCCTTCTCGCTCT
Source organism: Mangifera indica (assembly GCF_011075055.1). Classification (NCBI taxonomy): domain Eukaryota; kingdom Viridiplantae; phylum Streptophyta; class Magnoliopsida; order Sapindales; family Anacardiaceae; genus Mangifera; species Mangifera indica. Next base: position 19,677,510 of record NC_058141.1, read on the forward strand.
TAGGACAGAAGGTATTTTATCTGTATTGTGTTATGGTCTTGTGAGTAGACAATATAGTTGAATGCTACTTAGCATCAATTTTTATTGATCCGGTGAAGGGGACAATTCGGTCTAATCAAATGTATTCTATGTAGCCCATTTTAAATCTAATTTGCCTTGTTTTAATTGGATTAGTTAATTAACCGATTTAATTTGAGTTTTAAAACTAGTGCTTGTAACATTAGCCATTTACAAAATTGATCATAATTTTTTTTATTTTATATCTTTTTTGAGATTTAGATTAGAGAGGAATCTGCTCCCTCAACAACTATTTTAAAAAAAGCAGGCCCCCAATTAAATGGAAAATTTGGGATAAAATGAAATTATTTTCTTGAGTTTGGACAAAAATGATATGTTAATTTACAAGAGTTCGATTGCCAATAATAAATCTCCCATACCCATTTGTTTCACGGGAGAAACTTTCTCAGACAGAAAGAAGAGCTAATTGAGTTGGGCTGCAGAATTTGGGCTTCGATTTGAAAAAGACTTGGTTGGATCGGGTCTCCGACTTGGAGACTGGTAGCTGCACCTAAATTCATGTCAGAACAGCTTTGAGGGCCTGGAAGTAACCAGAAAAAAAAAGAAAATAATAATAAATAATGGAGGTTTGGCACCCTATGCTAGTCTCCTCAACAATTAAGAATTTATTATTTAAATTTGAATTTTAAATATATTTTATAATATTAAATAAATATAAAGAATCATTTGGGGAGAAAAGGAGGGAAAGCACACATGAACTATAGATCATTTGTGGTAAATTCTATTTTGTTGGGTATCGGTTAAAGGAAGGTGGGCACATGAATCCATTAGTATGGTTGATATGATAAAGCTCCTTTTTTGGCGAAGTAGGTCAGTGTGGTACCACAGATATGAAATGCGAACGCTATCAGGCTATTAAGCACATTTTCTCAACTTACCAAAACAATGACAATCCTTTCCCAACACAATGACAATAAACTTCATCCATTGCTATGTACAAATGATCTATACAAAGCCTCAAACAGTATACACTTTGCTTAACCACAAGACTTACAATCGGCAACATTACTCAAAGAAGCAAGAGTTGCATGGCTCTCACAATTCAGTAACAGTGTCAAGTCGTGCTTGGTTACTTCCAGTGGCTATTGAAGTTTCAGAGGCACGTAGCTGCCATAGGCTTGAATGGTGAATAAAATTCTGAGAATTGATGAATGTAGTTTGCCTCATATTCTTTTTCTCAGGAGCTTCGTTTACTGGTAATCGACATACTGGGCACGTGGACTGTTTTCTCAGCCAAACATCGATGCAAGAAAGATGAAAAATGTGGCCGCATTTGGGCATTATTCTTAGTAGTTCTTTCTCTTGGTACTCCCCCAAGCATATTGAACACCTGCAAGACACAACAATTCAATCTATTATAGGGAAAACAAATATCAATGCAAACAATTGTTGAACGATTTTTGGTGGTTAAACTTACTGTGCATCTTCTGCAGAATTGAATGCTTCATGGTTGAATCTCATGGTGGGAATTGCAGCAACCAGCACCGGTTCAAGGCCATTAGTCCGATGCTCTGGCTGCCAAAACACAGAAAAAAGTTCCAAGTAAAAACGGGTTCAACAGAATTTTTGCAACAAAATTTTGTGAAGAAGCAATTCTGAAAAAGCAAGTAGAGAAAAAATTATACCTGTTCAAGATCATTTCTGGATTCAATCTCAAACATTGGCCCTGACTCCACCCCTCGAAGTCTCCTACAGATTATTCTCACACAAATGAACACAATAAAAGTGGCACTCATCCCAAACCCAATTACAGTTGTTATCATATTCATACTGGAACCCCACATCTCTAATTTCTAACTCACTGCTTCCTGAACCCAATTCGCAGAGGCAGAAAGGTTATGAAAAGCAAAGAAAATAAGAAGAGAAACAAAAACCCAGATCAAGACTTTAATACAAGTCCACGAAGCAAACATATGCATATGGAATCCTCATCGCTTTGGGTGGACTCAAAGGGATGAGAAGAGAAACGTGGAAAGAAAAAGACAAGCTCGTTTTCTTCTCTCAGTAATTTATGCTATGTGCGGTCCTTAGTGATCGAGGACCCACAGAAGTTGATTAGATTAACATCAAAGGGTTGAGATTAAGCCGGGTAGTCAGTTTTGGCGGGCAAAAAAGTCTTTCCAACGGTAAAATCAAATGAAAATGTAAAAGAAAGAAGCAATAGACGTTAGAACCTTCCCACAGGTGGTTTTTGAAATTTTAAGGCCTAGAACTTCCCTTCCCTTGGGTAGTTTTGGTCTGGTTTGGACAGGATGAGGCCTAGACTTTGTTGTCCTTCCAAGCCCAACAATTGGATTTAGTCGGCAAATAAAAGCTGATTTTTAAATGATTCAAAACGGTATCAAAATCGAGTTTAAATTTTAGTTTTTCTCACTTAAATTTGATTATTTTGTATTCAAATTGAATCTTATTTTCAGCGATTTCGGTGGGAGAAAACTAGTCCATTAAGGGCATGCTTACTTTTTTTAATTTGGTTGCTTCCCCTTTGTAACAAATTAATCAGTAGAAAAAGGCTAGCGAAAGATTGCCTGAAAGAATTCCTTCCATTAGATGTCGTGAGTAAAGTAGAGGACAATGCCACATAGCCTGAAAGGTTTCCATATCTATTTCCACAGAACGTCTTTTCTTTAAATTTTGATTGTACCGTGAATTCCTTCTTTTCTATCGCCAACATTTTGGTGCTTGGTTCACAATCCTTGAGGTTTTGTTGTTTTTCCTTGACTTAGATGTTTATCTCTTGATTAAATTCGGTTCGAATGAGCCAAAATCAAAATGGATATCTAACTTGGTAGTTTGACACAAATTCGACTTATTTATCTTTCTGGTAATATTGTTTATCATTCAGTGATACTGATTATCTTATCGATAATATTGTTTATCCACTGACAACTTTCCAACGAAACTATGCACCAGCTCAAACTCGAATTGATTATTAAAGATTCTAGCCAAACTCGAGCCAGTACTTGTTCAGGTTTGATTGCCTTGAATCCATCCCTACCTGGGAGTTGGGTTCCTTGGAAAGTGATAAAACTCTGGCAAAGCCATTGGAGAGCAAATCCTGCAAGTCAATCGGTGCTTTTTTTTTTTTGGGTCAGCGGATACAAAATCGTCTAAGACTGGTCCGAGCCCAAACTGAAATAAAGATTCCATGGTCTTTCCTTGCATTTCACAACAGAGGCAGCACAAGAAAGCAGATCCCTGCAAACTAATGCCTTTCTGGGTAGTTTTTTGAGCGTTTTACAACAAAAACTACTCTATGACAAACTGCTTTATACAATTGCATCAAGCTACTAATTTAATGCAAAGGCAGTCGTGCCAGGCATTTTCAGCCCACTTAAAGTACAATAAAACTATGTGTACTAACAAAACCTCAAGTACATCAACACCTCACAGCCAAAAATGCCATTTTCTTCCCCTACTTGAGTCATATATAATCCTTTAGACATGATATTAGCTAACGAAAAAGGTAAAAAGATAGATTACTTCTATAATTCTTGCAAAGATATACAATTTGAAAATGTCATTTTTCAAGAAATCACTCCTAAAATAGCTTCTTTTACTAAATGGCAGACAGCTGATAGTTGTCAGAATAAATAAAAAAAGAAACTGGGTGAGACCTTAAATACCATACAATGTCAATTTAAGAAGACAGAAATCTAATACATAAGTTTCGGAATTTAGGCACATTTTCCAGTCTAGTATCCATAACCACAAAAGGGCTGATTTTCCACCCTTCTTAATCATCAGAATTCAAAGCATTACAGGGCACCAATCAATTCATAAGTCCTGTTCTCAGGATTGAAATGCATAGAATCAAGTTTCCATTTCATGGTCTCTTTAAGAACAGTTTCTCGTAGCCAGAATGTTTTTTCCCACAGCCAGAATCACAAAGCTAGAAGTTTTTGCTTATATTTTAAGATATCATAGCTAAAAATGAAAGTAAATCAGATTATTGAAACAGATAATTTGTTACAACAGATTGAAATAGCTTGATACATTTTGCTAGCAACAAACATAACCAAATCCATGAAATCCCAAACGTTCAAATGACATTGCAATTCAAAGAAGAAAATTGCAGAACAAACAAAATCTTAACAGACGTTGAATTGAAACAACCCCGACTCACCAAATCAAGAATCACAAGAACAGTTGACAGCAGATCCAACAGGCACATGAATGTCTTTATAGAGACAAACATAAGGTGCATCAGATCCCACGTACGGTCCAGTCCACCTTCCCTCATCAATATAGCTAGCATCCCAAACTGAAGCGTACAAAAACATGGGTTTGTTTGGGAACCCTTCACCTTCTTTTCTCTCTGCTCTTCTCACTACCTTTCCATCAATCAACCACTCGATCAAATCTGGACCCCACTTGATCACATACTCGTGAAACCTATCAGAACAATCAAAACCCAGATCATAAATCTCCTCTCTGTTCCCAGTCCCTGCGTTAACACGGTCACATCAGAAAGGAAAAAAATTGAAATATCGGATACATTTAAAATGTGATAAATGATGAAAAGTTTCGATATTTTATACCTGTGGTGTAATAATTAGTTTGTACGATGGTTTTGTCCTTGCCAAGGAATTCAAAGTCGATCTCATCTTGAGATTTGTCACCTTCTAAGGAGGAGAGATAGATGTTGAAATTGAGACCGCTTGTGTTGCCTTTGGGGCATTGGATGAGGGAGCTGAAGGTGCCATAAAGGAAGCGAGTGGTGGAGCGCCACCTGGCACCTCCACGGTGGTCGTAGGTGAGAGTGATGGAGTTTGTGTCAGCACAATGTGTGCAAGCTTCTGGAGTGTAGTCTATGGCGATTTCTTTGATGGGTTGGGTTAGGTGGAGCGCTGGATCAGCCATTTCAATTCAAGTCAGGTCAAACTCAATGAAAACAGGAGGGACTCGTTATAAATCAAATATGATAGTAAAATTGACTCAAGGATAAGTTTGTCTCTGGTTAGTGCACGTTAATCCTGATACCAAACAAGCCCTTGTCCCCCAACAGAGGACAACTTTCTCTGGAGTGATAATGGTGGTAATAGCACACAGGGGAACTCTCTCTTTTAGCTCTTGCTTCCCTTCTCTTCCCTCTCCTCGCTCCTTCAATAAAGGCAGTACATTTGCTAGTAATATATTCGTTCAGTTTTATTCGTGGCTAATTAATTAAAATAAGCAAAATTTGAAGTATTTATACGTTTTTAAGTCACTCTAAAAAAGTTTTATCAAAATAAGTAAACCATATTTTTTTTACCCTTTTTACCCTTATGTTGAAAAATCAAGTAAAAATATTTTTTCTGAGAATGTGCGTCGGTTTATGATGGTTACGATGGTGGCTAGAGATTTTACAGTGAAACCTTAAATATGTTGAATTATGTATATGAATATTTTTAAATGTTTCGAACGCTTAAAATGATGTAGTTTCGATGTTAATGGATGTCTGGAAGTGTAGTCGTTGAGAGACAAAAGCGCGTAAATTTACAGTGTCGCGCAAGCAGCGCAAACACTGTTCATACTACTCAAAACACTGTTCACATCACACAAACACTGTTTAATTGCGCAGACCGCTTGCAAAATCACGCAAAAATCCTGTTCACAGACTATGATATCTCTTTTGTGCGGTGTGAACAGTATTTTACGCAATGTGAACAGTGTTTTGCACAATTTGCGCGACACTGTAAATTTGCGCGTTTTTGTCTCTCAACAGCTACACTTCCAGACATCTATTAACATCGAAACTACATCATTTTAAGCGTTTGAAACATTCAAAAATATCCATATATATAATTCGACATATTTAGGGTTTTATTGTAAAATCCTTAGCCACCATCGTAATCACCATAAACCGACGCACATTCTCAAAAAAAATATTTTTACTTAGTTTTTCAATATAAGGGTAAAAAAAGTAAAAAAAATACGGTTTGCTTATTTTGGTAAAACTTGTCTGGAGTGGCTTAAAAATGTATAAACGCTTAAAATTTTACTTATTTTAATTAATTTCCCTTTATTCGTACTTCGAGAAATGTATTGTTTTAGCTGTTTTTTTTCTTTGTTTTAGATATTGAATTTCCTTGTTATAGGACTCATTTATGAGCTTCGAGGCAACATGCAACAGTACCTTGAACTTCATTTTAGCATCCCTTGTAATGGATTCATTCGAGGCTTTTCAGAAATTTCTCGCCATGGGTTTCCTTTTGTTTCTGAAAAGAATTAATATAGAGCTTGCTCTGCCACGCGAGAAACAATCTTGATATGCAGAAATTACAAGCAATTTATGTGAATTTTCGTTAATAAAAATTGATTTTTGGATATCTGATAGTGGTGGCAATGAGTGATGACCAAGTCCCTGAATGGATTCTCTCTGAAGAAAGGCAACCCAAATTACAAAGTTTAGTCCTATAGGCGGTGGTTGCGTCAATCTAGCTAGTCGTTATGACACTGACGCTGGTTCATTCTTTGTTAAAACAAACAGGTATGGTATGTGATGCTTATCAATTGAATATATTCTACCACCATCCATCTGTTGAATGGGTTCTTGATGTTTACTTATTACTACTGTTCAAAGGAATAAGAGTTTGAAATTATATATTAAAGATGTCAAAATGCTGGATCAGGGTGTCGGACCATCAATGTTTAAGGGGGAGTCTCTTGGCCTTGGTGCAATGTATGAAACCAGATCGATCCGAATACCTAGACCATTTAAGAGGTGAGGAAGTCTTATAGTTTATTCTAATATGGAGCAGTTTGCCAGTGACAAACCAATATTTTCTTGGTGGTAGTTCTAGTCTTCCACATGGGGATAAAATCTGTACATAACTTCTTGTAGGTTGGAGCATTACCTACTGGAGGATCATATATCATCACGGAATTCATTGATTTGGTTTTTCTAGGGGTGATCAGGTCAGGCCGAGGAATTGTATGTTAAAATTATAATAGCACTAGCATTCTCTTTTTTAGTTCTTAACCACTGCTAGTTCTGCAGCTGTTTTAGGCAGGAAGCTAGCTGAAATGCACAAAGCAGGGAAATACAGTAAAGGTTTTGGTTTTGTGTTGATAATACCATTGGCAGGTTACTTCGATCAATTTTATTAGTTTTCCCTAGCACTATTAAAATCTCCATCTGCATTGTTTATGGTTTTTATCAGAATTTTATCCTCATAATTCTTCATTATGGTGTTATGCTGAGCAATTCAGGATGAAAACTAAACTTGCACATTGATTCACTTCTAACTAATTCATTTAAATTACCTTTATATTACTCCACAGATAAACACATGGAAATCAGATTGGATTGTATTTTATGCAGAGCATAGATTGGGTTACCATCTGAAGTTAGCATCAGCCCAGTATGGCAATTCAACTATTTGTCACAGAGGTAATGGTATTCTTGTTATAATTTTCTTCTAGCGGTAATTTCTGCCCTTGTTGAGTATTGTAAGTGTAACCTGTCACAGATTCTAATATGGTTGATGTTTATGTGAAACTTCTTTAACAGGGCAGAGACTGATGAAGAACTTTGCACCTCTTTTTGAAGACATTGTCATAGAGCCATGCTTACTGCATGGAGAATTGTAAAGTGGGAATATCAGCTCTGACAAGAATGGCAAACCTGTTATTCTTGATCAAGCCTGCTAGTATGAGTCTGAAATTAGCCTTCCTGCTTTATATTAATTTCAAACCTATTTGTTGAAATGATTAATGCAGTGAATTAAAGGATTGCTTAACAGAACTGTAACATCTATTGGAAGAACAAACGAGACCTATGCCAGCTATTTTTTGACAAAACCCAGAAATATTCTGGAGAAATCTGGTTGTGGAGAACAAAATGTTGTGACATTTGAATGCTTTTTGCCACCAATCGCATAAAATCTGACCTCTACAAGTTAAGATTGAGAGTTTGTTCTTTGTTGAGTTGCATTGTTCATTGAACCACTAAAAGGTATGAACTTGTGTAGATTCATAATGCACAAAATTCTCATGTATTTGCTGATTAGCTTTCTCTATAGATGGACATAATGAAGCTGAATTCGGAATGTCATGGTGTACTGGTTTTGGAGGATCATTTTTCAAATCCTATTTGAGGTATCACTGTTTAAGTACAGATAAATTGTGATGAACTGACAAAGTAAACACTACGATGATGACTGACTGGTGTAAATCTGATTTCACTTCACATTTGCACTTTCAGAATATGAAAAGGCTTAATAGCAGTGAAGCTAAGAAGCCTACACTCTTCATTTCAAGTTGCAATGTTGAGATCAATGTTTTAAGACCTGGATAAGACATTGACCCAATGAAAGGGTCAATCTAGATCAACTAGCGGTTTGATTGATGTACTATTTAAATAAATATTAACAATAATGTTGCCTACTTAATTATTAAATATCAAATCTGGATCAGATTTAACCAAAATTGAATTTGGTTGGATGGTCGTGTCCTTTCGGTAGTCTGGTGGTAATTCCTTTGCCTTGACAGGGGCTGAGTCTTGACACCTCCAAAACCTTGAAATTTTTTTGCACTTTGTCTCTATTTACCTGTTTCTTAATCTTCAATCTATAGAGTATATACATTTATCTTTGTGACTTTTGTGACAATGTTTCTTTTCTTCTCCAGCCGATGCCCAGACAACCAGGCTTTGAGAAAAGGAGAGATCTTTACATGTATCAATTCTTGAATCATAACAATCTTTTTGGATTTGGTTTCTGTTCATCTGCCCTGTCAATAATAGATTATTATTTACGGATGGTAAAAGTGTAGGCATAGGTTAGACAGCAACATCCTTATGTAAATTATTGTCAATTTTTTCAGAAATATATGAATGTTTTGAACCATGCTGAAATCTTATTTGTGAATGTATGCCTCTCCTTGTCAGTATCTTACAGACATGTTTAGCCCCGTCTTCAACAAATTCTTAATTGCAATCTTGAGAATGTTTTTACTGTTGGTTGCATTGACAAAAAAGTTGGAAGTGTTTCATGATGCAGAATCTCCCAAAACAAAGAAAGTTCTTTTTTAGTCATAGATTAATTGTTAAGAAAGAGTAGTAGGTTTGTTTCTTTTTTATAATTTGGCCAAAGGACTATTTCTCATTCTAAGTTTTAATGCAAAGATAAATACACATTTTTGAGATTTCAAAAATTTAAACATATATCTATAAATCAATTGTTGTTAAAATTTTCTATTAAACATAAAGGTAAAATCGTTATTTTACCGATAATATAAAAAAATATATAATTTTATCTCATTTCACTCTTAACTTCAACTTTGAAAAGTTACGTCCTCCCCCAAATCCTTAGAGTTTTCTTCTCTCTCTGACTCTGACGATGGTGGTTGTTATTATCTTTACCTTTAGCCCGACTGTCTCCCTCCTTAACAGACGATATCGATTCATTTTTGTTAATGAAAATGAGAGATGAGATGATCTATTGAAGAAGAGACAGAGACAAATCATCTTGTCTCTCATCTTTATCAATGTAGTATGTTGATGAGGGAGACAACCGGGCTAAAAATGGAGACAATGACGACCACTATCGCTAGAAAGGAGAGAAAACCCCTAAGGTTTTTTTTTTGGGGGGGAGGGGGGGTGTTGCAGGTGAAATGAGAGTTTTCAAAATTTGAAGAGAATAAAATAAAATTATATCTTTTTTAATATTATTGGCAAAATCACAATTTTACTGTTAACTTTAATAAAAAAATTTTAACAATAATTAGTTTATAAATGGATGTTTGAGTTTTTAAAACCCCATGAATATATATTTATCTTTGTATTAAATCTTAGATGGAGAATAATCCTTTGTCCTTATAATCTTTATGGGTGGATTTTTTGGGACAAGACGACTTGAACTTGAATCCATATTTGATTTGAATAAGTCAAATTTTAACAAAAGATTTAGTTTGAATTTGAAGGTTTATCCATATCATTACACTTCTTTTTCTTCTTCTTCAGTGATTTTTTTTCTTAAATAACTTGTAAATTTTTTCTTCAGTATTATTATTCACCAACTGATTGGTTTAAATTTGAACTCAAATTAACTATTTTAATTTCAAATCAAGATCAAATCAATTTTTATTTAACCTTAATTCAATTTAAATCTACCTTTAACTCTCACATAGGACAATGCTTATAGGTAGATAATAGCAAAATTGTTTGTTTTATTTCTTTAAAAAAAAAAAAACTTAAATGATAATAATTATGAAACAAAAGATTTATTGTCAAAAATAAAATATTCACAAAGATAAAAACAATTCATGAGGTTAATAACTTTTCATTTTTTTTTTTTAAATAATTCTTAAGAAAGGAAACAAGGAATCCACCGAAAAAAATTTTATACGCTTTCAGACGTAACAGGCCTGCGGCTTGAATAGAGTCAGAAAAACGTGACCGTGAGTTGAAGATGCTAATACTAGCTCGGCCAATTTAAGGGAACTTGGTCACCTGGACTC